>NW_027077477.1:132500-368000 GCF_963924675.1 Phocoena phocoena
CCTAACACGTACGCTCATCCTAAACCGTTGTCGTACCCTAACCTGTCCCCTAAACCGTCCCCGTCCACTAACCCTAACCCTAATCCTAACCCTAACCCTAACCCTTACCCGAAGCCTTACCCTAACCCGTGCCCTAATCCTAACCCGTACGCTAACACTAACCCATAGCCTAACACGTACGCTCACCCTAAACCGTTGTCGTACCCTAACCTGTCCCCTAAACCGTTCACATCCCCTAACCCTAACCCTAAACCTAACCCTTACCCGAATCCTTACCCTAACCCATCCCCTAATCCTAACCCGTACGCTAACACTAAACCGTACCCTAACACGTACGCTCACCCTAAACCTTTGTCGTACCCTAACCTGTCTCCTAAACCTTCCCCGTCCCCTAACCCTAACCCTAACCCTAACCCTAACCCTAACCCTAAACCTTACCCGAAACCTTACCCTAACCCGTCCTCTAATCCTAACCCGTACGCTAACACTAACCCTTACCCTAACACGTATGCTCACCCTAAACCATTGTCGTACCCTAACCTGTACCATAAACCATCCCCGTCCCCTATCCCTAACCTTAACCCTAACCCTAACCCTAACCCTAACCCTTACCCGAAGCCTTACCCTAACCCGTCCCATAAGCCTAACCCGTACGCTAACACTAACCCATACCCTAACACGTACGCTCACCCTAAAACTTTGTCGTACCATAACCTGTCCCCTAAACCGTCCCCGTCAACTAACCCTAACCCTAACCCTAACCCTAACCCTTACCTGAAGCCTTACACTAACCCGTCCCATAAGCCTAACCTGTACGCTAACCCTAACCCATACCCTAACACGTACACTCACCCTAAACCGTTGTCGTGCCCTAACCTGTCCCCTAAACCTTCCCCGTCCCCTAACCCTAACCCTAACCCTAACCCTAACCCTAACCCTTACCCGAAGCATTACCCTAACCCGTCCCATAATCCTACACCGTGTGCTAATTCTAACCCGTACCCTAACACATACGCTCACGCTAAACCGATGTCGTACCCTAACCTGTACCCTAAGCCGTCCCCGTTCCCTAACCCTAACCCTAACCCTAACCCTAACCCTAACACTTACCCGAAGCCTTACCCTAACCCGTCCCCTAATCCTAAACCGTACGCTAACAATAACCCATACGCTAACACGTACGCTCACCCTAAACCGTTGTCGTACCCTAACCTGTCCCCTAAACCGTCCCCGTCCCCTAACCCTAACCCTAACCCTTACCCGAAGCCTTACCCTAACCCGTCCCCTAATACTAACACGTGTGCTAACACTACCTCGTACCCTAACACGTACGCTCACCCTAAACCGTTGTCGTACCCTAACCTGTCCCCTAAACCGTCCCCGTCCCCTAACCCTAACCCTAACCCTAACCCTTACCCGAAGCCTTACACTAACCCGTCCCCTAATCCTAACACTTAGGCTAAAACTAACACGTACACTAACACGTACGCTCACCCTAAACCGTTGTCGTACCCTAACCTGTCCCCTAAACCGTCCCCGTCCCCTAACACTAACCCTAACCCTAAACCTAACCCTTACCCGAAGCCTTACACTAACCCGTCCCCTAATCCTAACCCATACGATAACACTAACCCGTACCCTAACACGTACGCTCACCCTAAACCGTTTTCGTACCCTAACCTGTCCCCTAAACCGTACCCGTCCCCTAACCCTAACCCTAACCCTAACCCTAACCCTAACCCTAAACCTTACCCGAAGCCTTACCCTAACCCGTCCCCTCATCCTAACCCGTACGCTAACAATAAACCATACCCTAACACGTACGCTCACCCTAAACAGTTGTCGTACACTAACCTGTCCCCTAAACCGTCCCCGTTCCCGTCCCCTAACCCTAAACTTAACCCTAACCCTAACCCTTACCCGAAGCCTTACCCTAACCCGTCCCCTAATCCTAACCCGTAGGCTAACCCTAAACCGTACCCTAACACGTATGCTCACCCTAAACTTTTGTCGTACGCTAACCTGTCCCCTAAACCGTCCCCGTCCCCTAACCCTAACCCTAACCCTAACCCTAACCCTAACACTTACGCGAAGCCGTACCCTAACCCGTGCCCTAATCCTAACCCGTACGCTAATACTAACCCATAGCCTAACACGTACGCTCACCCTAAACCGTTGTCGTACCCTAACCTGTCCCCTAAACCATCCCCGCCCCTAACCCTAACCCTAAACCTAACCCTTACCCGAAGCCTTACCCTAACCCATCCCCTAATCCTAACCCGTACGCTAACGCTAAACCGTACCCTAACACGTACGCTCACCCTAAACCGTTGTCGTACCCTAACCTGTCCCCTAAACCTTCCCCGTCCCCTAACCCTAACCCTAACCCTAACCCTAAACCTAACCCTTACCCGAAGCCTTACCGTAACCCGTCCCCTAATCCTAACCCGTACACTAACACTAAACCTAACCCTAACTTATACGCTCACCCTAAACCGTTGTCGTATACTAACCTGTCCCCTAAACCTTCCCCGTCTCCTAACCCTAACCCTAACCCTAAACCTTACCCGAATCCTTACCTTAACCCGTTCTCTAATCCTAACCGGTACGCTAACACTAACCCGTAACGTAACACGTACGCTCACCCTAAACATTGTCGTACCCTAACCTGTACCCTAAACCATCCCCGTCCCCTATCCCTAATCCTAACCCTAACCCTAACCCTAACCCTTACCTGAAGCCTTACCCTAACCCGTCCCATAAGCCTAACCCGTACGCTAACACTAACCCGTACCCTAACACGTACGCTCACCCTAAACTGTTGTCGTACTCTAACTTGTCCCCTAAACCGTCCCCGTCCCCGTCCCCTAACCCTAACCCTAACCCGAACCCTTACCCGAAGCCTTACCCTAACCCGTCCCCTAATCCTAAACCGTACGCTAACACTAACCCGTACCCTAACACGGACGCTCACCCTAAACCGTTGTCGTACCCTAACCTGTCCCCTAAACCGTCCCCGTCCCCTAACCCTAACCCTAAACCTAACCCTAACCCTAACCCTTACCCGAAGCCTTACACTAAACCATCCCCTAATCCTAACCCGCACGCTAACCCTAACCCATACCCTAACACGTACGCTCATCCTAAACCATTGTCGTACCCTAACCTGTACCCAAAACCATCCCCGCCCCTATCCCTAACCCTAACCCTAACACTAACCCTTACCCGAAGCCTTACCCTAACCCGTCCCCTAATCCTAACCGGTACGCTAACACTAACACGTACCCTAACACGTACGCTCACCCTAAAATGTTGTCGTACAATAACCTGTCCCCTAAACCGTCCCCGTCCCCGTCCCCTAACGCTAACCCTAACCCTAACACTTACCCGAAGCCTTACCCTAACCCGTCCCATAAGCCTAAACCGTACACTAACAGTAACCCATACCCTAACACGTACGCTCACCCTAAACCGTTATCGTATACTATCCTGTCCCCTAAACCTTCCCCATCCCCGTCCCCTAACCCTATCTCTAACCCTAATCCTAACCCTTACCCGAAGCCTTACCCTAACCCGTCCCCTAATCCTAACCCGTAGGCTAACACTAACCCGTACCCTAACACGTATGCTCACCCTAAACCGTTGTCGTACCCTAACCTGTTCCCTAAACCGTCCCCGTCCCCTAACCCTAACCCTAACCCTAACCCTTACCCGAAGCCTTACCCTAACCCGTCCCCTAATCCTAACCCGTACGCTAACACTAAACTGTACCCTAATACTTACGCTCACCCTAAACCGTTGTCGTACACTAACCTGTCCCCTAAACCGTCCCCGTCCCCGTCCCCTAACCGTAACCCTAACCCTAACCCTAACCCTTACCCGAAGCCTTACCGTAACCCGTCCCCTAATCCTAAACCGTACGCTAACACTAAACCGTACCCTAACACATACGCACACCCTAAACCGTTGTCGTACACTAACCTGTCCCCTAAACCGTCCCCATCTCCTAACCCTAACCCTAAACCTAACCCTAATCCCAACCCTTACCCGAAGCCTTACCCTAACCCGTCCTCTAATCCTAACCCGTACGCTAACACTAACACGTACCCTAACACGTACGCTAACCCTAAACCATTGTCGTACCCTAACCTGTCCCCTAAACTGTCCCCGTCCCCTAACCCTAACCCTAACCCTAACCCTAATCCTTACCCGAAGCCTTACACTAACCCTTCTCCTAATCCTTACCCGCACGCTAACACTAAACCGTAGCCTAACACGTACGCTCACCCTAAACCGTTGTCATACACTAACCTGTCCCCTAAACCGTCCCCATCCCCTGACCCTATCCCTAACCCTAATTCTAACCCTAATCCTTACCTGAAGCCTTACCCTAACCCGTCCCGTAATCCTAACCCGTACGCTAACACTAACCCGTACACTAACACGTACGCTCACCCTAAACCATTGTCGTACCCTAACCTGTCCCCTAAACCGTCCCCGTCCCCTAACCCTAACCCTAACCCTAACGCTAACCCTTACCCTAAGCCTTACCCTAAACCGTCACCTAATCCTAACCCGTACGCTAACAATAACCCGTACCCTAACACGTACGCTCACCCTAAACCGTTGTCGTACCCTAACCTGTCCCCTAAACCGTCCCCATCCCCTAACCCTAACCCTAACCCTAACCCTAACCCTAAACCTTACCCGAAGCCTTACCCTAATCCGTCCCGTAATCCTAAACCGTACGCTAACACTAACCGGTACCCTAACACGTACACTCACCCTAAACAGTTGTCGTACACTAACCTGTCCCCTAAACCATCGCCGTCCCCTAACCCTAACCCTAACCCTAACCCTAACCCTAACCCTTACTTGAAGCCTTACCCTAACCCGTCCCTGAAACCTAAACCGTACGCTAACACTAAACCGTACCCTAACACGTACGCTCACCCTAAACCGTTGTCGTACACTAACCTGTCCCCTAAACCATCCCCGTCCCCTAACCCTAACCCTAATCCTAACCCTAACACTAAACCTTACCCGAAGCCTTACCCTAAACCGTCCCCTAAACCTAACCCATACGCTAACACTAACCCGTACCCTAACACGTACGCTCACACTAAACCATTCTCGTAGCCGAACCTGTCCCCTAAACCGTCCCCGTTCCCTAACCCTAACGCTAACCCTAACCCTAACCCTTACCTGAAGCCTTAACTTAACCCGTCCCCTAATACTAACCCGTATGCTAACTCTAACCCGTACCCTAACACGTACGCTCATCCTAAACCGTTGTCGTACCCTACCCTGTCCCCTAAACCGTCCCCGTCCCCTAACCCTAACCCTAATCCTAACCCTAACCCTAACCCTTACCCGAAGCCTTACCCTAACCCGTGCCCTAATCCTAACCCGTACGCTAACACTAACCCATAGCCTAACACGTACGCTCACCCTAAACCGTTGTCGTACCCTAACCTGTCCCCTAAACCGTTCACATCCCCTAACCCTAACCCTAAACCTAACCCTTACCCGAATCCTTACCCTAACCCATTCCCTAATCCTAACCCGTACGCTAACACTAAACCGTACCCTAACACGTACGCTCACCCTAAACCTTTGTCGTACCCTAACCTGTCTCCTAAACCTTCCCCGTCCCCTAACCCTAACCCTAACCCTAACCCTAACCCTAACCCTAAACCTTACCCGAAACCTTACCCTAACCCGTCCTCTAATCCTAACCCGTACGCTAACACTAACCCGTACCCTAACACGTATGCTCTCCCTAAACCATTGTCGTACCTTAACCTGTACCATAAACCATCCCCGTCCCCTATCCCTAACCTTAACCCTAACCCTAACCCTAACCCTAACCCTTACCCGAAGCCTTACCCTAACCCGTCCCATAAGCCTAACCCGTACGCTAACACTAACCCATACCCTAACACGTACGCTCACCCTAAAACTTTGTCGTACCATAACCTGTCCCCTAAACCGTCCCCGTCAACTAACCCTAACCCTAACCCTAACCCTAACCCTTACCTGAAGCCTTACCCTAACCCGTCCCATAAGCCTAACCTGTACGCTAACCCTAACCCATACCCTAACACGTACACTCACCCTAAACCGTTGTCGTGCCCTAACCTGTCCCCTAAACCTTCCCCGTCCCCTAACCCTAACCCTAACCCTAACCTTAACCCTAACCCTTACCCGAAGCATTACCCTAACCCGTCCCATAATCCTACCCCGTGTGCTAACTCTAACCCGTACCCTAACACATACGCTCACGCTAAACCGATGTCGTACACTAACCTGTACCCTAAGCCGTCCCCGTTCCCTAACCCTAACCCTAACCCTAACCCTAACACTTACCCGAAGCCTTACCCTAACCCGTCCTCTAATCCTAAACCGTACGCTAACAATAACCCGTACGCTAACACGTACGCTCACCCTAAACCGTTGTCGTACCCTAACCTGTCCCCTAAACCGTCCCCGTCCCCTAACCCTAACCCTAACCCTAACCCTTACCCGAAGCCTTACCCTAACCCGTCCCCTAATACTAACACGTGTGCTAACACTACCTCGTACCCTAACACGTACGCTCACCCTAAACCGTTGTCGTACCCTAACCTGTCCCCTAAACCGTCCCCGTCCCCTAACCCTAACCCTAACCCTAACCCTTACCTGAAGCCTTACACTAACCCGTCCCCTAATCCTAACACTTAGGCTAAAACTAAAACGTACACTAACACGTACGCTCACCCTAAACCGTTGTCGTACCCTAACCTGTCCCCTAAACCGTCCCCGTCCCCTAACACTAACCCTAACCCTAAACCTAACCCTTACCCGAAGCCTTACCCTAACCCGTCCCCTAATCCTAACCCATAGGATAACACTAACCCGTACCCTAACACGTACGCTCACCCTAAACCGTTTTCGTACCCTAACCTGTCCCCTAAACCGTACCCGTCCCCTAACCCTAACCCTAACCCTAACCCTAACCCTAACCCTAAACCTTACCCGAAGCCTTACCCTAACCCGTCCCCTCATCCTAACCCGTACGCTAACAATAAACCATACCCTAACACGTACGCTCACCCTAAACAGTTGTCGTACACTAACCTGTCCCCTAAACCGTCCCCGTTCCCGTCCCCTAACCCTAAACTTAACCCTAACCCTAACCCTTACCCGAAGCCTTACCCTAACCCGTCCCCTAATCCTAACCCGTAGGCTAACCCTAACCCGTACCCTAACACGTATGCTCACCCTAAACCTTTGTCGTACGCTAACCTGTCCCCTAAACCTTCCCCGTCCCCTAACCCTAACCCTAACCCTAACCCTAACCCTAACCCTTACCCGAAGCATTACCCTAACCCGTCCCATAATCCTACCCCGTGTGCTAACTCTAACCCGTACCCTAACACATACGCTCACGCTAAACCGATGTCGTACACTAACCTGTACCCTAAGCCGTCCCCGTTCCCTAACCCTAACCCTAACCCTAACCCTAACCCTAACACTTACCCGAAGCCTTACCCTAACCCGTCCCCTAATCCTAAACCGTACGCTAACAATAACCCGTACGCTAACACGTACGCTCACCCTAAACCGTTGTCGTACCCTAACCTGTCCCCTAAACCGTCCCCGTCCCCTAACCCTAACCCTAACCCTAACCCTTACCCGAAGCCTTACCCTAACCCGTCCCCTAATACTAACACGTGTGCTAACACTACCTCGTACCCTAACACGTACGCTCACCCTAAACCGTTGTCGTACCCTAACCTGTCCCCTAAACCGTCCCCGTCCCCTAACCCTAACCCTAACCCTAACCCTTACCTGAAGCCTTACACTAACCCGTCCCCTAATCCTAACACTTAGGCTAAAACTAACACGTACACTAACACGTACGCTCACCCTAAACCGTTGTCGTACCCTAACATGTCCCCTAAACCGTCCCCGTCCCCTAACACTAACCCTAACCCTAAACCTAACCCTTACCCGAAGCCTTACCCTAACCCGTCCCCTAATCCTAACCCATAGGATAACACTAAACCGTACCCTAACACGTACGCTCACCCTAAACCGTTTTCGTACCCTAACCTGTCCCCTAAACCGAACCCGTCCCCTAACCCTAACCCTAACCCTAACCCTAACCCTAACCCTAAACCTTACCCGAAGCCTTACCCTAACCCGTCCCCTCATCCTAACCCGTACGCTAACAATAAACCATACCCTAACACGTACGCTCACCCTAAACAGTTGTCGTACACTAACCTGTCCCCTAAACCGTCCCCGTTCCCGTCCCCTAACCCTAAACTTAACCCTAACCCTAACCCTTACCCGAAGCCTTACCCTAACCCGTCCCCTAATCCTAACCCGTAGGCTAACCCTAACCCGTACCCTAACACGTATGCTCACCCTAAACCTTTGTCGTACGCTAACCTGTCCCCTAAACCGTCCCCGTCCCCTAACCCTAACCCTAACCCTAACCCTAACACTTACGCGAAGCCGTACCCTAACCCGTGCCCTAATCCTAACCCGTACGCTAACACTAACCCATAGCCTAACACGTACGCTCACCCTAAACCGTTGTCGTACCCTAACCTGTCCCCTAAACCATCCCCGCCCCTAACCCTAACCCTAAACCTAACCCTTACCCGAAGCCTTACCCTAACCCATCCCCTAATCCTAACCCGTACGCTAACGCTAAACCGTACCCTAACACGTACGCTCACCCTAAACCGTTGTCGTACCCTAACCTGTCCCCTAAACCTTCCCCGTCCCCTAACCCTAACCCTAACCCTAACCCTAAACCTAACCCTTACCCGAAGCCTTACCGTAACCCGTCCCCTAATCCTAACCCGTACACTAACACTAAACCTAACCCTAACTTATACGCTCACCCTAAACCGTTGTCGTACACTAACCTGTCCCCTAAACCGTCCCCGTTCCCGTCCCCTAACCCTAAACTTAACCCTAACCCTAACCCTTACCCGAAGCCTTACCCTAACCCGTCCCCTAATCCTAACCCGTAGGCTAACCCTAACCCGTACCCTAACACGTATGCTCACCCTAAACCTTTGTCGTACGCTAACCTGTCCCCTAAACCGTCCCCGTCCCCTAACCCTAACCCTAACCCTAACCCTAACACTTACGCGAAGCCTTACCCTAACCCGTGCCCTAATCCTAACCCGTACGCTAACACTAACCCATAGCCTAACACGTACGCTCACCCTAAACCGTTGTCGTACCCTAACCTGTCCCCTAAACCATCCCCGCCCCTAACCCTAACCCTAAACCTAACCCTTATCCGAAGCCTTACCCTAACCCATCCCCTAATCCTAACCCGTACGCTAACGCTAAACCGTACCCTAACACGTACGCTCACCCTAAACCGTTGTCGTACCCTAACCTGTCCCCTAAACCTTCCCCGTCCCCTAACCCTAACCCTAACCCTAACCCTAAACCTAACCCTTACCCGAAGCCTTACCGTAACCCGTCCCCTAATCCTAACCCGTACACTAACACTAAACCTAACCCTAACTTATACGCTCACCCTAAACCGTTGTCGTACACTAACCTGTCCCCTAAACCTTCCCCGTCTCCTAAACCTAACCCTAACCCTAAACCTTACCCGAATCCTTACCTTAAACCGTTCTCTAATCCTAACCGGTACGCTAACACTAACCCGTAACGTAACACGTACGCTCACCCTAAACATTGTCGTACCCTAACCTGTACCCTAAACCATCCCCGTCCCCTATCCCTAATCCTAACCCTAACCCTAACCCTAACCCTTACCTGAAGCCTTACCCTAACCCGTCCCATAAGCCTAACCCGTACGCTAACACTAACCCGTACCCTAACACGTACGCTCACCCTAAACTGTTGTCGTACTCTAACCTGTCCCCTAAACCGTCCCCGTCCCCTAACCCTAACCCTAACCCTAACCCTAACCCTTACCCGAAGCCTAACCCTAACCCGTCCCCTAATACTAACACGTATGCTAACACTATCTCGTACCCTAACACGTACGCTCACCCTAAACCGTTGTCGTACCCTAACCTGTCCCCTAAACCGTCCCCGTCCCCTAACCCTAACCCTAAACCTAACCCTTACCCTAAGCCTTACCCTAACCCCTCCCCTAATCCTAACCCGTACGCTAACACTAACCCGTACACTAACACGTACGCTCACCATAAACCGTTGTCGTACCCTAACCTGTCCCCTAAACCGTCCCAGTCCCCTAACACTAACCCTAACTCTAACCCTAACCGTAACCCTTACCCGAAGCCTTACCCTAACCCGTCCCCTAATCCAAACCCGTACGCTAACACTAAACAGTACCCTAACACGTACGCTCACCCTAAACCGTTGTCGTACCCTAACCTGTCCCCTAAACCCTCCCCGTCCCCTAAACCTAACCCTAACGCTAACCCTAACCCTAACCCGAACCCTTACCCGAAGCCTTACCCTAACCCGTCCCCTAATCCTTACCCGAATGCTAACACTAATCCATACCCTAACACGTACGCTCACCCAAAACCGTTGTCGTGCCCTAACCTGTCCCCTAAACCATCCCCGTCCCCTAACCCTAACCCTAACCCTAACCCTAACACTTACCCGAAACATTACACTAACCCGTCCCCTAATCCTAACCCGTATGCTAACTCTTACCCATACCCTAACACGTACGCTCACCCTAAACCGTTGTCGTACCCTAACCTGTCCCCTAAACCGTCCCCATTCCCTAACCCTAACCCTAACCCTAACCCTTACCCTAACCCTTACCCGAAGCCTTACACTAACCCGTCCCCTAATCCTAACCCGTACGCTAAAACTAACCCTTACCCTAACACGTACGCTCACCCTAAACCGTTGTCGTAACCTAACCTTTCCCCTAAACCGTCCCCGTCCCCTAACCCTAACCCTAACCCTAACCCTAACCCTTACCCAAAGCCTTACCCTAACCCGTCCCCTACTCCTAACCCATACGCTAACACTAACCCATAGCCTAACACGTACGTTCACCATAAACCGTTGTCGTACCCTAACCTGTCCCTTAAACTGTCCCCATCCCCTAACCCTAACCCTAAACCTAATCCTTACCTGAAGCCTTACGCTAACTCGTCCCGTAATACTAACACATACGCTAACACTAACTCGTACCCTAACACGTACGCTCACCCTAAACCGTTGTCGTACGCTAACCTGTCCCTTAAACCGTCCCCGTCCCCTAAGCCTAAAGCTCAACCTAACCCTTACCCGAAGCCTTACCCTAACCCGTCACCTAATCCTAACACGTACGCTAACACTAACCCGTAGCCTAATACGTACGCTCACCATAAACCGTTGTCGTACTCTAACCTGTCCCCTAAACCGTCCCCGTCCCCTAACACTAACCCTAACCCTAACCCTAACCCTAACCCTTACCCGAAGCCTTACCCTAACACGTCCCCTAATCCTAACCCGTACGCTAACTCTAAACCGTACCCTAACACGTACGCTCACCCTAAACTGTTGTCATACCCTAACCTCTCCCCTAAACCGTCCCCGTTCCCTAACCCTAACCCTAACCCTAACACTAACCCTTACCCGAAGCCTTATTCTAACCCGTCCCCTAATCCTAACCCGTACGCTAACAGTAACCCGTACCCTAACACGTACGCTCACCCTAAACCGTTGTCGTACCCTATCCTGTCCCCTAAACCGTCACCGTCCCCTAACCCTAACCCTAACCCTAACCCTAAACCGAACCCTTACCCGAAGCCTTACCCTAACCCGTCCCCTAATCCTTACCCGAATGCTAACACTAATCCTTACCCTAACACGTACGCTCACCCAAAACCGTTGTCGTGCCCTAACCTGTCCCCTAAACCGTCACCGTCCCCTAACCCTAACCCTAACCCTAACCCTAACCCACACCCTTACCCGAAGCATTACCCTAACCCGTTCCCTAATCCTACCCCGTATGCTAACTCTAACCCGTACCCTAACACGTACGCTCACCCTAAACCGTTGTCGTACCCTAACCTGTCCCCTAAACCGTCCCCGTCCCCTAACCCTAACCCTAACCCTAAACCTAACCCTTACCCGAAGCCTTACCCTAACCCGTCCCCTAATACTAACACGTATGCTAACACTATCTCGTACCCTAACACGTACGCTCACCCTAAACCGTTGTCGTACCCTAACCTGTCCCCTAAACCGTCCCTGTCCCCTAACCCTAACCCTAAACCTAACCCTTACCCTAAGCCTTACCCTAACCCCTCCCCTAATCCTAACCCGTACGCTAACACTAACCCGTACACTAACACGTACGCTCACCATAAACCGTTGTCGTACCCTAACCTGTCCCCTAAACCGTCCCAGTCCCCTAACACTAACCCTAACCCTAACCCTAACCGTAACCCTTACCCGAAGCCTTACCCTAACCCGTCCCCTAATCCAAACCCGTACGCTAACACTAAACCGTACCCTAACACGTACGCTCACCCTAAACCGTTGTCGTACCCTAACCTGTCCCCTAAACCCTCCCCGTCCCCTAAACCTAACCCTAACGCTAACCCTAACCCTAACCCGAACCCTTACCCGAAGCCTTACCCTAACCCGTCCCCTAATCCTTACCCGAATGCTAACACTAATCCATACCCTAACACGTACGCTCACCCAAAACCGTTGTCGTGCCCTAAACTGTCCCCTAAACCGTCCCCGTCCCCTAACCCTAACCCTAACCCTAACCCTAACACTTACCCGAAACATTACACTAACCCGTCCCCTAATCCTAACCCGTATGCTAACTCTTACCCATACCCTAACACGTACGCTCACCCTAAACCGTTGTCGTACCCTAACCTGTCCCCTAAACCGTCCCCATTCCCTAACCCTAACCCTAACCCTAACCCTAACCCTAACCCTTACCCGAAGCCTTACACTAACCCGTCCCCTAATCCTAACCCGTACGCTAAAACTAACCCGTACACTAACACGTACGCTCAACCTAAACCGTTGTCGTACCCTAACCTGTCCCCTAAACCGTCCCCGTCCCCTATCCCTAACCCTAACCCTAAACCTAACCCTTACCCGAAGCCTTACCCTAACCCGTCCCCTAATCCTAACCCATACGATAACACTAACCCGTACCCTAACACGTACGCTCACCCTAAACCGTTGTCGTACCCTAACCTGTCCCCTAAACTGTACCCGTCCCCTAACCCTAACCCTAACCCTAACCCTAAACCTTACCCAAAGCCTTACCCTAACCCGTCCCCTAATCCTAACCCGTACGCTAACAATAAACCGTACCGTAACACATACGCTCACCCTAAACCGTTGTCGTACACTAACCTGTCCCCTAAACCGTCCCCGTCCCCGTCCCCTAACCCTAAACCTAACCCTAACCCTAACCCTTACCCGAAGCCTTACCCTAACCCGTCTCCTAATCCTAACCCATAGGCTAACACTAACCCGTACCCTAACACGTATGCTCACCCTAAACCTTTGTCGTACCCTAACCTGTCCCCTAAACCGTCCCCGTCCTCTAACCCTAAACCTAACCCTACCCCTAACCCTAACCCTTACCCGAAGCCGTACCCTAACCCGTGCCCTAATCCTAACCCGTACGCTAACACTAACCCATAGCCTAACACGTACGCTCACCCTAAACCGTTGTCGTACCCTAACCTGTCCCCTAAACCATCCCCGCCCCTAACCCTAACCCTAAACCTAACCCTTAACCGAAGCCTTAACCTAACCCATCCCCTAATCCTAACCCGTACGCTAACACTAAACCGTACCCTAACACGTACGCTCACCCTAAACCGTTGTCGTACCATAACCTGTCCCGTAAACCTTCCCCGTCCCCTAACCCTAACCCTAACACTAACACTAAACCTAACCCTTACCCGAAGCCTTACCGTAACCCGTCCCCTAATCCTAACCCGTACACTAACACTAAACCGTACCCTAACATATACGCTCACCCTAAACCGCTGTCGTACACTAACCTGTCTCCTAAACCGTCCCCGTCCCCGTCCTCTAACCCTAGCCCTAACCCGAACCCTTACCCGAAGCCTTACCCTAACCCGTCCCCTAATCCTAACCCGTACGCTAACACTAACCCGTACCCTAACACGGACGCTCACCCTAAACCGTTGTCGTACCCTAACCTGTCCTCTAAACCGTCCCCGTCCCCTAACCCTAACCCTAAACCTAACCCTAACCCTAACCCTTACCCGAAGCCTTACACTAAACCATCCCCTAATCCTAACCCGTACGCTAACCCTAGCCCGTACCCTACCACGTACGCTCACCCTAAACCATTGTCGTACCCTAACCTGTACCCTAAACCATCCCCGCCCCTATCCCTAACCCTAACCCTAACCCTTACCGGAAGCCTTACACTAACCCGTCCCCTAATCCAAACTGG
Organism: Phocoena phocoena; assembly: GCF_963924675.1. Taxonomy (NCBI): domain Eukaryota; kingdom Metazoa; phylum Chordata; class Mammalia; order Artiodactyla; family Phocoenidae; genus Phocoena; species Phocoena phocoena. The sequence goes on from NW_027077477.1 coordinate 146,926, forward strand.
TACGCTAACACTAACACGTACCCTAACACGTACGCTCACCCTAAAACCTTGTCGTACCATAACCTGTCCCCTAAACCGTCCCCGTCCCCGTCCCCTAACCCTAACCCTAACCCTAACACTTACCCGAAGCCTTACCCTAACCCGTCCCATAAGCCTAACCCGTACGCTAACACTAACCCATACCCTAACACGTACGCTCACCCTAAACCGTTATCGTATACTAACCTGTCCCCTAAACCGTCCCCGTCCCCTAAACCTAACCCTAACCCTAACCCTAACCCTTACCCGAAGCCTTACCCTAACCTGTCTCCTAATCCTAACCCATACGCTAACCATAACCAGTACCCTAACACGTACGCTCACCCTAAACCGTTGTCGTACCCTAACCTGTCCCCTAAACCGTCCCCGTCCCCTAACCCTAACCCTAACCCTAAACCTAACCCTTACCCGAAGCCTTACCCTAACCCGTCCCCTACTCCTAACCCGTACGCTAACACTAACGCGTAGCCTAACACGTACGCTCACCCTAAAACTTTGTCGTACCCTAACCTGTCCCCTAAACCGTCCCCGTCCCCTAACCCTAACCCTAACCCTAATCCTTACCTGAAGCCTTATGCTAACTCGTCCCGTAATACTAACACATACGCTAACACTAACTCGTACCCTAACACGTACGCTCACCCTAAACCGTTGTCGTACGCTAACCTGTCCCCTAAACCGTCCCTGTCCCCTAACCTTAAACCTCAACCTAACCCTTACCCGAAGCCTTACCCTAACCCGTCCCCTAATCCTAACACGTACGCTAACACTAACCCGTAGCCTAACACGTACGCTCACCATAAACTGTTGTCGTACTCTAACCTGTCCCCTAAACCGTCCCCGTCCCCTAACACTAACCCTAACCCTAACCCTAACCCTAACCCTTACCCGAAGCCTTACCCTAACCCGTCCCCTAATCCTAACCCGTACGCTAACACTAAACCATACCCTAACACGTACGCTCACTCTAAACCGTTGTCGTACCGTAACCTGTCCCCTAAACCGTCCCCGTCCCCTAACCCTAACCCTAACCCTAACCCTTACCCGAAGCCTTATCCTAATCCGTCCCCTAATCCTAACCCGTACGCTAACAGTAACCCGTAGCCTAACATGTACGCTCACCCTAAACCGTTGTCGTACCCTAACCTGCCCCTAAACCGTCACCGTCCCCTAACCCTAACCCTAAACCTAACCCTAACCCGAACCCTTACCCGAAGCCTTACCCTAACCCGTCCCATAATCCTTACCCGAACGCTAACACTAATCCATACCCTAACACGTAAGCTCATCCAAAACCGTTGTCGTGCCCTAAACTCTCCCCTAAACCGTCCCTGTCCCCTAACCCTAACCCTAACCCTAACCCTAACCCTTACCCGAACCATTACACTAACCCGTCCCCTAATCCTAACCCGTATGCTAACTCTAACCCGTACCCTAACACGTACGCTCACGCTAAACCGATGTCGTACCCTAACCTGTCCCCTAAACCGTCCCCGTTCCCTAACCCTAACCCTAACCCTAACACTAACCCTTACCCGAAGCCTTACCCTAACCCGTCCCCTAATCCTAAACCGTACGCTAACACTAACCCGTACACTAACACGTACGCTCACCCTAAACCATTGTCGTACCCTAACCTGTCCCCTAAAGCGTCCCCGTCCCCTAAACCTAACCCTAACCCTAACGCTTACCCGAAGCCTTACCCTAAACCGTCCCCTAATACTAACACGTATGCTAACACTATCTCGTACCCTAACACGTACGCTCACCCTAAACCATTGTCATACCCTAACCTGTCCCCTAAACCGTCCCCGTCCCCTAACCCTAACCCTAACCCTAACTCTTACCCTAAGCCTTACCCGAACCTGTCCCCTAATCCTAACCCGTACGCTAACACTAACCCGTAGCCTAACACGTACGCTCACCATAAACCGTTGTCGTACCCTAACATGTCCCCTAAACCGTCCCCGTCCCCTAACCCTAACCCTAACCCTAACCCTAACCTTAACCCTTACCCGAAGCCTTACCCTAACCCGTCCCATAATCCTAACACTTACGCTAACACTAAACAGTACCCTAACACGTACACTCACCCAAAACCGTTGTCGTGCCCTAACCTGTCCCCTAAACCGTCCCCGTCCCCTAACCCTAACCCTAACCCTACACCTAACCCTTACCAGAAGCTTTACACTAACCCGTCCCCTAATCCTAACGCGTATGCTAACTCTAAACCATACCCTAACACGTACGCTCACCCTAAACCGTTGTCGTACCCTAACCTGTCCCCTAAACCGTCCCCGTTCCCTAACCCTAACCCTAACCCTAACCCTAAACCTAAACGTTACCCGAAGCCTTACCCTAACCCGTCCCCTAATCCTAACCCATACGCTAAAACTAACCCATACACTAACACGTACGCTCACCCTATACCGTTGTCGTATCCTAACCTGTCCCCTAAACCGTACCCGTCCCCTAACCCTAACCCTAACCCTAACCCTTAACCAAAGCCTTACCCTAACCCGTCCCCTAATCCTAAACCGTACTCTAACACTAACCCGTACCCTAACACGTGCGCTCACCGTAAACAGTTGACGTACCCTAACCTCTCCCCTAAACCGTCCCCATCCCCTAACCCTATCCCTAACCCTAAACCTTACCCGAAGCCTTACCCTAACCCGTCCCCGAATCCTAACCCGTATGCTAACACTAACCCGTACCCTAACACGTACGCTTACCCTATACCGTTGTCATACCCGAACCTGTCCCCTAAACCGTCCCCATCCCCTAACCCTAAACCTAACCCTAACCCTAACACTTACCCGAAGCCTTACACTAACCCGTCCCCTATTCCTAACCCGTAGGCTAACACTTACCAGTACCCTAACACGTACGCTCACCCTAAACCGTTATCATACCCTAACCTGTTCCCTAAACCGTCACCGTCCCCTAACCTTAACCCTAACCCTAACACTAACCCGAACCCTTACCCGAAGCCTTACCCTTACCCGTCCCCTAATCCTAACCCGTACGCTAACACTAACCCGTACACTAACACGTACGCTCACCCTAAACATTTGTCGTACCCTAACCTGTCCCCTAAACCCTCCCCGTCCCCTAACCCTAACACTAACCCTAACCCTAACCCTTACCCAAAGCCTTACCCTAACCCGTCCCCTAATCCTAAATCGTACGCTAACACGAACCCGTAACCTAACACGTACGCTCACCCTAAACCGTTGTCGTACCGTAACGTCTCCCCTAAACCGTCCCCATCCCCTAACCCTAACCCTAACCCTAACCCTTACCCGAAGCCTTAACCTAACCCGTCCCCTAATCCTAACCCGTATGCTAACTCTAACCCGTACCCTAACACGTACGCTCATCCTAAACCATTGTCGTACCCTAACCGGACCCCTAAAGCGTCCCCGTCCCCTAACCCTAACCCTAAACCTAACCCTAACCCTAACCCTAAACCTTAGCCGAAGCCTTACCCTAACCTGTCCCCTAATACTAAACCGTACGCTAACAATAACCCGTACCCTAACACGTACGCTCACCCTAAACCGTTGTCGTACACTAACCTGTTCCCTAAACCGTCCCCATCCCCGTCCCCTAACCCTAAACCTAACCCTAACCCTAACCCTTACCCGAAGCCTTACCCTAACACGTCCACTAATCCTAAACCGTAGGCTAACACTAACCCGTACCCTAACACGTATGCTCACCCTAAACCGTTGTCATACCCTAACCTGTCCCCTAAACCGTACCCGTCCCCGTCCCCTAACCCTAACCCTAACCCTAACACTTACCCGAAGCCTTACCCTAACCCGTCCCCTAATCCTAACCCGTACGCTAACACTAACCCGTACCCTAACACGTACGCTCACCCGAAACCGTTGTCGTACCCTAACCTGTCCCCTAAACCATCCCCGTCCCCTAACCCTAACACTAAACCTAACCCTTACCCGAAGCCTTACCCTAACCCATCCCCTAATCCTTACCCGTACGCTAACACTAAACCGTACCCTAACACGTACGCTCACCCTAAACCGTTGTCGTACCCTAACCTGTCCCCTAAACCTTCCCCGTCCCCTAACACTAACCCTAACCCTAACCCTAACCCTAACACTTACCCGAAGCCTTACCGTAACCCGTCCCCTAATCCTAAACCGTACACTAACAATAACCTGTACCCTAACACGTACGCTCACCCTAAACCGTTGTCGTATCCTAACCTGTCCCCTAAACCGTCCCCATCCCCTAACACTAACACTAACCCTAACCCTTACCCGAAGCCTTACCCTAACCCGTCTCGTAATCCTAACCCGTACGCTAACACTAACCCGTACCCTAACACGTACACTCACCCTAAACCGTTGTCGTACCCTAACCTGTCCCCTAAACCGTCCCCGTCCCCTAACACTAACCCTAACCCTAAACCTAAGTCTAAACCTTACCCGAAGCCTTACCCTAACCCGTCCCGTAATCCTAACACGTACGCTAACACTAAACCGTACCCTAACACGTACACTCACCCTAAACAGTTGTCGTACCCTAACCTGTCCCCTAAACCGTCGCCGTCCCCTAACCCTCACCCTAACCCTAACCCTAAACCTTACCCAAAGCCTTACCCTAACCCGTCCCCTAATCCTAACCCGTACGCTAACACTAACCCTTACCCTAACATGTACAATCACCCTAAACATTTGTCGTACCCTAACCTGTCCCCTAAACCGTCCCCGTCCCCTAACCCTAACACTAACCCTAACCCTAATCCTAACCCTAACCCTTACCTGAAGCCTTACCCTAACCCGTCCCGTAATCTTAACCCGTACGCTAACACTAACCCATCCCCTAACACGTACGCTCACCCTAAACCGTTGTCGTACACTAACCTGTCCCCTAAACCGTCCCCGTCCCCGTCCCCTAACCCTATCCCTAACCCTAACCCTAACCCTTACCCGAAGCCTTACCCTAACCCGTCCCCTAATCCTAACCCGTAGGCTAACACTAACCCATACCCTAACATGTATGCTCACCCTAAACCGTTGTCCTACCATAACCTGTCCCCTAAACCGTCCCCATCCCCTAACCCTAACCCTAACGCTAACCCTAACCCTTACCCGAAGCCTTACCCTAAACCGTCCCCTAATCCTAACCCGTACGCTAACACTAACCCCTACCCTAACACGTACGCTCACCCGAAACCGTTTTCGTACCTTAACCTGTCCCCTAAACCGTCCCCGTCCCCTAACCCTAACCCTAACCCTAACCCTTACCCGAAGCCTTACCCTAAACCGTCCCCTAATCCTAACCCGTTCGCTAACACTAAACCGTACTCTAACACGTACGCTCACCCTAAACCGTTGTCGTACACTAACCTGTCCCCTAAACCGTCCCCGTCCCCTAACCCTAACCCTAACCCTAACCCTAACCCTTACCCGAAGCCTTACCGTAACCCGTCCCCTAATCCTAAACCGTACGCTAACACTAAACCGTACCCTAACACATACGCACACCCTAAACCGTTGTCGTACACTAACCTGTCCCCTAAACCGTCCCCGTCCCCGTCCCCTAACACTAACCCTAACCCTAACCCTTACCCGAAGCCTTACCCTAACCCGTCCCCTAATCCTTACCCGTACGCTAACACTAACCCGTAGCCTAACATGTACGCTCACCCTAAACCGTTGTCGTACACTAACGTGTCCCCTAAACCATCCCCAACCCCTAACGCTAACCCTAACCCCAACCCTAATCCTTACCTGAAGCCTTACCCTAACCCGTCCCGTAATTCTAAACCGTACGCTAACACTAACCTGTACACTAACACGTACGCTCACCCGAAACCGTTTTCGTACCTTAACCTGTCCCCTAAACCGTCCCCTAACCCTAACCCTAACCCTAACCCTAACCCTAACCCTTACCCGAAGCTTTACACTAACCCGTCCCGTAATCCTAACCCGTACGTTAACACTAACCGGTACCCTAACATGTACACTCACCCTAAACCGTTGTCGTACCAGAACCTGTCCCCTAAAGCGTCCCCGTCCCCTAACCCTAACGCTAAACCTAACCCTAACCCTTACCCGAAGCCTTACCCTAACCCGTCCCCTAATCCTAACCCGTACGCTAACACTAACCAGTACCCTAGCACGTACGCTCACCCTAATCCGTTGTCGTACCCTAACCTGTCCCCTAAACCGTCACCATCCCCTAAGCCTAAACCTAACCCTAACCCTATCCCGAACCCTTATCCGAAGCCTAACCCTAACACGTCCCCTAATCCTAACCCGTACGCTAACACTAACCCGTACCCTAACACGTACGCTCACCCTAAACATTTTTCGTACCCTAACCTGTCCCCAAAACCGTCCCCGTCCCCTAACACTAACACTAACCCTAAACCTAACCCTTAATCAAAGCCTTACCCTAACCTGTCCCCTAATCCTAAACCGTACGCTAACACTAAACCGTACCCTAACACGTACGCTCACCCTAAACCGTTGTCGTACCCTAACCTCTCCCCTAAACCGTCCCCATCCCCTAACCCTAACCCTAACCCTAACCCTAACCCTTACCCGAAGCCTTACCCTAACCCGTCCCCTAATCCTAACCCGTATGCTAACTCTAACCCGTACCCTAACATGTACGCTCACCCTAAACCGTTGTCGTACACTAACCTGTCCCCTAAACCGTCCCCGTCCCCGTCCCCTAACCCTAACCCTAACCCTTACCCGAAGCCTTACACTAACCCATCCCCTAATCCTAACCCGTACGCTAACCCTAACCCGTACCCTAACATGTACGCTCACCCGAAACCATTGTCGTACCCTAACCTGTACCCTAAACCATCCCCGTCCGCTATCCATAACCCTAACCCTAACCCAAACCCTTACCCTAAGCCTTACCTAACCCGTCCCCTAATCCTAACCGGTACGCAAACACTAACACGTACCCTAACACGTACGCTCACCCTAAAACGTTGTCGTACCATAACCTGTCCCCTAAACCGTCCCCGTCCCCTAACCCTAACCCTAACCCTAACCCTAACACTAACCCTTACCCGAAACCTTACACTAACCCGTCCCATAAGCCTAACCCATACGCTAACACTAACCCATACCCTAACACGTACGCTCACCCTAAACCGTTGTCGTACACTAACCTGTCCCCTAAACCGTCCCCGTCCCCTAACCCTAACCCTAACCCTAACCCTAACCCTTACCCGAAGTCTTACTCTAACCCGTCCCCTAATCCTAACCCGTATGCTAACCATAACCAGTACCCTAACACGTACGCTCACCCTAAACCCTTGTCATACCCTATTATGTCCCCTAAACCGTCCCCGTCCCCTAACCCTAACCCTAACCCTTACCCGAAACGTTACACTAACCCATCCCCTAATCCTAACTCGTATGCTAACCCAAACCCGTACCCTAACACGTACGCTCACCCTAAACCATTGGCATACCGTAACCTTTACCCTAAACCATCCCCGTCCCCTATCCCTAACCCTAACCCTAACCCTAACCCTTACCCGAAGCTTTACACTAACCCGTCCACTAATCCTAACCGGTACGCTAACACTAACATGTACCCTAACACGTACGCTCACCCTAAAACGTTGTCGTACCATAAACTGTCGCCTAAACCGTCCCCGTACGCTAACCCTAACCCTAACCCTAACCCTAACCCTAACCCTTACCCGACGCCTTACCCTAACCCGTCCCATAAGCCTAACCCGTACGCTAACACTAACCCATACCCTAACACGTATGCTCACCCTAAACCATTGTCGTACACTAACCTGTCCCCTAAACCGTCCCCGTTCCCTAACCCTAACCATAACCTTAACCCTTACCCGAAGCCTTACTCTAACCCGTCCCTTAATCCTAACCCGTACGCTAACCATAACCAGTACCCTAACACGTACGCTCACCCTAAACCGTTGTCGTACCCTAACCTGTCCCCTAAACCGTCCCCGTCCCCTAACCCTAACCCTAAACCAAACCCTTTCCCGAAGCCTTACCCTAACCCGTCCCCTAATCCTAACTCGTACGCTAACACTAACCCATAGCCTAACACGTACGCTCACCCTAAACCATTGTCGTAGCCTAACCTATCCCCTAAACCGTCCCCGTCCCCTAACACTAACCCTAACCCTAACCCTGTCCCTAATCCTTACCTGAAGCCTTACGCCAACTCGTCCCGTAATCCTAACCCGTACGCTAACACTAACCCGTACCCTAACACGTACGCTCACCCTAAACCGTTGTCTTACCCTAACATGTCCCCTAAACCGTCCCCGTCCCCTAACCCTAACCCTTAACCTAACCCTAACGCTAACCCTTACCCGAAGCGTTACACTAACCCGTCCCCTAATCCTAACCCGTACGCTAATAATAACCCGTACCCTAACACGTACGCTCACCCTAAACCGTTGTAGTACCCTAACCTGTCCCCTAAACCGTCGCCGTCCCCTAACACTAACCCTAACCCTAACCCTAACCCTAACCCTTACCTGAAGCCTTAACCTAACCCGTCCCTTAATCCTAACCCGTACGCTAACACTAACCCGTACCCTAACACGTACGCTCACCCTAAACCGTTGTCGTACCCTAACCTGTCCGCTAAACCATCCCCGTCCCCTAACACTAACCCTAATCCTAACCCTAACCCTAACCCTTATCCGAAGCCTTACAATAAACCGTCCCCTAAACCTAACCCGTACGCTAACACTAACCCGTACCCTAACACGTACGCTCACCCTAAACCGTTTTCGTACCCGGACCTGTCCCCTAAACCGTCCCCGTCCCCTAAGCCTAACCCTAACCCTAACCCTAACACTTACCCGAAGCCTTACACTAACCCGTCCCCTATTCCTAACCCGTATGCTAACACTAACCAGTACCCTAACACGAACCCTCACCCTAAACCGTTGTCGTACCCTAACCTGTCCCTTAAACGGTCACCGTCCCCTAACCCTAACCCTAACCCTAACACTAACCGAACCCTTACCCGAAGCCTTACCCTAACCCGTCCCCTAATCCTAAACCGTACGCTAACACTAACCCGTACCCTAACACGTACGCTCTCCCTAAACATTTGTCGTACCCTAACCTGTCCCCTAAACCGTCCCCGTCCCCTAACCCTAACACTAACCCTAACTCTAACCCTTACCCAAAGCCTTACCCTAACCCGTCCACTAATCCTAAAGCGTACGCTAACACGAACCCGTTCCCTAACACTTACGCTCACCCTAAACCGTTGTCGTACCTTAACCTCTCCCTTAAACCGTCCCCATCCCCTAACCCTAACCCTAACCCTAAACCTAACCCTAACCCTTACCCGAAGCCTTACCCTTACCCGTCCCCTAATCCTAAACCGTACGCTAACAGTAACCCGTACCCTAACACGTACGCTCACTCTAAACTGTTGTCGTACCCTAACCTGTTCCCTAAACCGTCCCTGTCCCGTAACCCTATTTCTAACCCTAACCCTTACCCTAACACTTACCCGAAGCCTTACCCTAACCCATCCCCTAATGCTAAACCGTACGCTAACACTAACCCATACACTAACACGTACGCTCACCCTAAACCGTTGTCGTACCCTAACCTGTCACCTAAACCGTCCCCGTCCTCTAACCCTAACCCTAACCCTAACCCTAAACCTTACCCGAAGCCTTACCCTAACCCGTCCCCTAATCCTTACCCGAACGCTAACACTAATCCACACCCAAACACGTACGCTCACCTTAAACCGTTATCGTACCCTAACCTGTCCCCTAAACCGTCCCTATTCCCTAACCCTAACCCTAACCCTAACCAAAACCCTAAACCTTACCCGAAGCCTTACACTCACCCATCTCCTAATCCTAAACCGTACGCTAACACTAACCTGTACCCTCACACGTACGCTCACCCTAAACCGTTGTCGTACCCTAACCTGTCCCCTAAACCGTCCCCGTCCCCTAACCCTAACCCTAACCCTAACCCTAACCCTAACACTTACCCAAAGCCTTACCCTAACCCGCCCCCTAATCCTAACCCATACGATAACACTAACCCATACCCTAACACGTACGCTCACCCTAAACCGTTGTCGTACCCTAACCTGTCCCCTAAACCGTCCCCATTCCCTAAACCTAACCCTAACCCTAACCAAAACCCTAAACCTTACCCGAAGCCTTACACTCACCCGTCCCCTAATCCTAAACAGTACGCTAACACTAACCTGTACCCTCACACGTACGCTCACCATAAACTGTTGTCGTACCCTAACATGTCCCCTAAACCGTCCCTGTCCCCTAACCCTAACCCTAACCCTAACCCTAACCCTTACCCGAAGCCTTACACTAACCCGTCCCCTAATCCTAACCCGTACGCTAACACTAACCTGTACCCTAACACGTACGCTCACCCTAAACCATTGTCGTACCCTAACCTGTCCCCTAAACCGTCACCGTCCCCTAACCCTAACACTAACACTAACCCTAACCCGAACCCTTACCCGAAGTCTTACACTAACCCGTCCCCTAATCCTAACCCGTACGCTAACACTAACCCGTACCCTCACACGTACGCTCAGCCTAAAACTTTGTCGTACCCTAACCTGTCCCCTAAACCGTCCCCGTCCCCTAACCCTAACCTTAAACCTAACCCTTACTCGAAGCCTTACCCTAACCCGTCCCGTAATCCTAACCCTTACGCTAACACTAACCCGTACCCTAACACGTACACTCACCCTAAACAGTTGTCGTACACTAACCTGTCCCCTAAACCGTCGCCGTCCCCTAACCCTAACCCTAACCCTAACCCTAACCCTTACCTGAAGCCTTACCCTAACCCGTCCATTAATCCTAACCCGTACGCTAACACTAAACTGTACCCTAACACGTACGCTCACCCTAAACTTTTGTCGTACCCTAACCTGTCCCCTAAACCATCCCCGTCCCCTAACCCTAACCCTAATCCTAACCCTAACCCTAACCCTTACCCGAAGCCTTACACTAACCCATCCCCTAATCCTAACCCGTATGCTAACCCTAACCCGTACCCTAACACGTACACTCACCCTAAACCGTTGTCGTACCCGAAACTGTCCCCTAAACCGTCCCCATCCGCTAATCCTAACATTAACCCTAGCCCTAACCTTAACCCTTACCCGAAGCCTTACACTAACCCATCCCCTAATACTAACCCGTATGCTAACCCTAACCCGTACCCTAACACGTACGCTAACCCTAAACCATTGTCGTACCCTAACCTGTACCCTAAACCATCCCCGTCCCCTATCCCTAACCCTAACCCTAACCCTAACCCTTATCCGAAGCCTTACCCTAACCCGTCCCCTAATCCTGACCGGTACGCTAACACTAACACGTACCCTAACACGTACGCTCACACTAAAATGTTGTCGTACCATAACCTGTCCCCTAAACCGTCCCCGTCCCCTAACCCTAACCCTAACCCTAATCCTTACCTGAAGACTTACGCTAACTCGTCCCGTAATCCTAACCCGTACGCTAACACTAACCCATACCCTAACACGTACGCTCACCCTAAAGCGTTGTCATACACTAACATGTCCCCTAAACCGTCCCCGTCCCCTAACCCTAACCCTAAACCTAACCCTAACGCTAACCCTTACCCGAAGCCTTACCCTAACCCGTCCCCTAATCCTAACCCGTACACTAACAATAACCCGTACCCTAACACGTACGCTCACCCTAAACAGTTGTCGTACCGTAACCTGTCCCCTAAACCGTCGCCGTCCCCTAACCCTAACCCTAACCCTAACCCTAACCCTTACCTGAAGCCTTAGCCTAACCCGTCACTTAATCCTAACCCGTACGCTAACACTAACCCGTACCCTAACACGTACGCTCACCCAAATACGTTGTAGTACCCTAACCTGTCCCCTAAACCATCCCCGTCCCCTAACCCTAACCCTAATCCTAACCATAACCCTAACCCTTATCCGAAGCCTTACCCTAAACCGTCCCCTAAACCTAACCCGTACGCTAACACTAACCCGTACCCTAACACGTACGCTCACCCTAAACCGTTGTCGTACCCGAACCTGTCCCCTAAACCGTCCCCGTCCCCTAACCCTAACCCTAACCCTAACTCTTACCCGAAGCCTTAGCCTAACCCGTCCGCTATTCCTAACCCGTACGATAACACTAACGAGTACCCTAACACGTACGCTCACCCTAAACCGTTGTCGTACCCTAACCTGTCGCCTAAACCGTCACCGTCCCCTAAACCTAACCCTAACGCTAACCCTAACCCGAACCCTTACCCGAAGCCTTACCCTAACCGGCCCCTAATCCTAACCCGTACGATAACAGTAACCCGTACCCTAACACGTACGCTCACGCTAAACATTTGTCGTACCCTAACCTGTCCCCTAAACTGTCCCCGTCCCCTAACCCTAACACTAACCCTAACCCTAACCCTTACCCAAAGCCTTACCCTAACCCGTTCCCTAATCCTAAATCGTACGCTATCACGAACCCGTACCCTGACACTTACGCTCACCCTAAACCGTTGTCGTACCCTAACCTCTCCCTTAAACCGTCCCCATCCCCTAACCCTAACCCTAAAACTAACCCTAAGCCTTACCCGAAGCCTTACCCTAACCCGTCCCCTAATCCTAACCCGTACGCTAACAGTAACCCGTACCCTAACACGCACGCTCACTCTAAACCGTTGTCGTACCCTAACCTGTTCCCTAAACCGTCCCTGTCCCATAACCCTAACCCTAAACCTAACCCTAACACTAACCCTTACCAGAAGCCTTACCCTAACCCATCCCCTAATCCTAACCCGTACGCTAACACTAAACCATACCCTAACACATACGCTCACCCTAAACCGTTGTCGTACCCTAACCTGTCCCCTAAACCTTCCCCGTCCCCTAACCCTAACCCTAACCCTAACCCTAACCCTAACCCTTACCCGAAGCCTTACTCTAACCTGTCCCCTAATCCTAACTCTAACGCTAACCATAACCAGTACCCTAATACGTACGCTCACCCTAAAACGTTGTCGTACCCTAACCTGTCCCCTAAACCGTCCCCGTCCCCTAACCCTAACCTTAACCCTAACCCTAACCCTTACCCGAAGCCTTACACTAACCCGTCCCCTATTCCTGAACCGTACGCTAACACTAACCAGTACCCTAACACGTATGCTCACCCTAAACCGTTGTCGTACCCAAACCTGTCCCCTAAACCGTCCCCATCACCTAACACTAACCCTAACCCTAACCCTAACCCTTACCCGAAGCCTTACACTAACCCATCCCCTAATCCTAACCCGTACGCTAACCCTAACACGTACCCTAACACGTACGCTCACCCTAAACCATTGTCGTACCCTAACCTGTACCCTAAACCATCCCCGTCCCCTATCCCTAACCCTAACCCTATCCCAAACCCTTACCCAAAGCCTTACCCTAACCCGTCCCCTAATCCTAACCGGTACGCTAACACTGACACGTACCCTAACGCGGACGCTCACCCTAAAACGTTGTCGTACCATAACCTGTCCCCTAAACCGTCCCCGTCACCTAATCCTAACCCTAACCCTAACCCTAACACTAAGCCTTACCCGAAGCCTTACACTAACCCGTCCCATAAGCCTAACCCGTACGCTAACACTAACCCATACCCTAACACGTACGCTCACCCTAAACCGTTGTCGTACACTAACCTGTCCCCTAAACCGTCCCCGTTCCCTAACCCTAACACTAACCCTAACCCTAACCCTAACCCTTACCCGAAGCCTTACTCTAACCCGTCCCCTAATCCTAAACCGTACGCTAACCATAACCAGTACCCTAACACGTTCGCTCACCCTAAACCCTTGTCGTACCCTATTCTGTCCCCTAAACAGTCCCCGTCCCCTAACCCTAACCCTAACCCTTACCCGAAGCCTTACACTAACCCGTCCCCTAATCCTAACCTGTACGCTAACAATAACCCGTAGCCTAACACGTACGCTCAACCTAAACCGTTGTCGTACCCTAACCTGTCCCCTAAACCGTCCCCATCCCCTAACCCTAACCCTTACCCTAACCCTAACCCTAACACTTACCCGAAACCTTACACTAACCCATCCCCTAATCCTAAACCGTACGCTAACCCTAACCCGTACCCTAACACGTACGCTCACCCTAAACCATTGTCGTACCCTAACCTGTACCCTAAACCATCCCCGTCCCCTATCCCTAACCCTAACCCTAACCCTAACCCTTACCCGAAGCCTTACACTAACTCGTCCACTAATCCTAACCGGTACGCTAACACTAACACGTACCCTAACACGTACGCTCTCCCTAAAAGGTTGTCGTACGATAACCTGTCCCCTACACCGTCCCCGTCCCCTAACCCTAACCCTAACCCTAACCCTAACCCTAACCCTTACCCGAAGCCTTACCCTAACCCGTCCCATAAGCCTAACCCATACGCTAACACTAACCCATACCCTAACACGTATGCTCACACTAAACCGTTGTCGTACACTAACCAGTCCCCTAAACCGTCTCCGTCCCCTAGCCCTAACCCTAACCCTAACCCTAACCCTTACCCGAAGCCTTACTCTAACCCATCCCCTAAACCTAACCCATACGCTAACCATAACCAGTACCCTAACACGTACGCTCACCCTAAACCGTTGTCGTACCCTAACCTGTCCCCTAAACCGTCCCCGTCCCCTAAACCTAACCCTAACCCTAACCCTAACACTTACCCGAAGCCTTACCCTAACCCGTCCCCTAATCCTAACCCGTACGCTAACACTAACCCGTAGCCTAACACGTACGCTCACCCTAAACCGTTGTCGTACCCTAACCTATCCCCTAAACCGTCCCCGTTCCCTAACACTAACCCTAACCCTAACCCTGACCCTAATCCTTACCTGAAGCCTTACGCTAACTCGTCCCGTAATACTAACCCGTACGCTAACACTAACCCGTACCCTAACACGTACGCTCACCCTAAACCGTTGTCTTACCCTAACTTGTCCCCTAAACCGTCCCAGTCACCTAACCCTAACCCTAAACCTAACCCTAACGCTAACCCTTACCCGAAGCCTTACACTAACCCGTCCCCTAAACCTAAACCGTACGCTAACACTAACCCGTACCCTAACACGTACGCTCACCCTAAACCATTGTCGTACCCGGACCTGTCCCCTAAACCGTCCCCGTCCCATAACCCTAACCCTAACCCTAACCCTAACCCTTACCCGAAGCCTTATACTAACCCGTCCCCTATTCCTAACCCGTACGCTAACACTAACCAGTACCCTAACACGTACGCTCACCCTAAACCGTTGTCGTACCCTAACCTGTCCCCTAAACCGTCCCCGTCCCCTAACCCTAACACTAACCCTAACCCTAACCCTTACCCCAAGCCTTACCCTAACCCGTCCCATAATCCTAAAGCGTACGCTAACACGAACCCGTACCCTAACACTTACGCTCACCCTAAACCGTTGTCGTACCCTAACCTCTCCCTTAAACCGTCTGCATCCCCTATCCCTAACCCTAAACCTAAACGTAACCCTAACCCTAACACTTACCCGAAGCCTTACCCTAACCCAACCCCTAATCCTAACTGGTACGATAACACTAACCCGTACCCTAACACGTACGCTCACCCTAAACCGTTGTCGTACCCTAACCTGTCCCCTAAATCGTCCCCATTCCCTAAACCTAACCCTAACCAAAACCCTAAATGTTACCCGAAGCCTTACACTCACCCGTCACCTAATCCTAACCCGTACGCTAACACTAACCTGTACCCTCACACGTACGCTCACCCTAAACCGTTGTCGTACCCGAACCTGTCCCCTAAACCTTCCCCATCCGCTAACCCTAATATTAACCCTAACCCTAACCCTAACCCTTACCCGAAGCCTTACACTAACCCATCCCCTTATCCTAACCCGTATGCTAACCCTAACCCGTACCCTAACACGTACGCTCAGCCTAAATCATTGTCGTACCCTAACCTGTACCCTAAACCATCCCCGTCCCCTATCCCTAACCCTAACCCTAAACCTAAACCTTACTCGAAGCCTTACACTAACCCGTCCCCTAATCCTAACCGGTACACTAACACTAACACGTACCCTAACACGTACGCTCACCCTAAAACGTTGTCGTACCATAACCTCTCCCCTAAACCGTCCCCGTCCCCTAACCGTAACCCTAACCCTAACCCTAACCCTAACCCTTACCCGAAGCCTTACACTAACCCCACCCCTAATCCTAACCCATACGCTAACCATAACCAGTACCCTAACACGTACACTCACCCTAAACAGTTGTCGTACCCTAACCTGTCCCCTAAACCGTCCCCGTCCCCTAACCCTAACCCTAACCCTAACCCTTACCCTAAGGCCTTACCCTAACCCATCCCCTAATCCTAACCCGTAAGCTAACACTAACCCGTAGCCTAACTCGTACGCTCACCCTAAACCGTTTTCGTACCCTAACCTGTCCCCTAAACCGTCCCCGTCCCATAACCCTAACCCTAACCCTAACCCTAACCCTAATCCTTACCTGAAGACTTACGCTAACTCGTCCCGTAATCCTAACCCGTACGCTAACACAAACCCGAACCCTAATACGTACGCTCACCCTAAAGCGTTGTCGTACCCTAACATGTCCCCTAAACCGTCACCGTCCCCTAACCCTAAACCTAACACTAACCCTTACCCGAAGCCTTACCCTAAACCGTCCCATAATCCTAACCCTTACGCTCACACTAAACCATACCCTAACACGTACGCTCACCCTAAACATTTGTCGTACCCTAACCTGTCCCCTAAACCGTCCCTGTCCCCTAACCCTAACACTAACCCTAACCCTAACCCTTAAACAAAGCCTTACCCTAACCCGTCCCCTAATCCTAACTCGTACGCTAACACGAACCCGTACCCTGACACTTACGCTCACCCTAAACCATTGTCGTACCCTAACTTCTCCCTTAAACCTTCCCCATCCACTAACCCTAACCCTAACCTTAAACCTAACCCTAACCCTTACCCGAAGCCTTACCCTAACCCATCACCTAATCCTAACCCGTACGCTAACACTAACCCATACCCTAACACATACGCTCACCCTAAACCATTGTCGTACTCTTAACTGTCCCCTAAACCGTCCCCGTCCCCTAACCCTAACCCTAACCCTAACCCTAACCCTTACCCGCAGCCTTCCGCTAACCCATCCCCTAACCCTAACACGTACGCTAACCATAACCAGTACCCTAATACGTACGCTCACCCTAAACCGTTGTCGTACCCTAACCTGTCCCCTAAACCGTCCCCGTCCCCTAACCCTAACCCTTACCCGAAGCCTTACCCTAACCCGTCCCATAAGCCTAACCCGTACGCTAACACTAACCCATACCCTAACACGTATGCTCACCCTAAACCGTTGTCGTACTCTAACCTGTCCCCTAAACCGTCTCCGTCCCCTAGCCCTAACCCTAAACCTAACCCTAACCCTTACCCGAAGCCTTACTCTAACCCATCCCCTAATCCTAACCCATACGCTAACCATAACCAGTACCCTAACACGTACGCTCACCCTAAACCGTTGTCGTACCCTAACCTGTCCCCTAAACCGTCCCCGTCCCCTAACCCTAACCCTAACCCTAACACTTTCCCGAAGCCTTACCCTAACCCGTCCCCTAATCCTAACCCGTACGCTAACACTAACCCGTAGCCTAACACGTACGCTCACCCTAAACCGTTGTCGTACCCTAACCTATCCCCTAAACCGTCCCCGTCCCCTAACACTAACCCTAACCCTAACCCTGACCCTAAACCTTACATGAAGCCTTACGCTAACTCGTCACGTAATACTAACCCGTACGCTAACACTAACCCGTACCCTAACACGTACGCTCACCCTAAACCGTTGTCTTACCCTAAATTGTCCCCTAAACCGTCCCCGTCCCCTAACCCTGACCCTAAACCTAACCCTAACGCTAACCCTTACCCGAAGCCTTACACTAACCCGTTCCCTAATCCTAACCCGTACGCTAATAATAACCCGTACCCTAACACGTACGCTCACCCTAAACCGTTGTCGTACCCTAACCTGTCCCCTAAACCGTCGCCATCCCCTAACACTAACCCTAACCCTAACCTTTACCTGAAGCCTTAACCTAACCCGTCCCTTAATCCTAACCCGTACGCTAACACTAACCCGTACTCTAACACGTACGCTCACCCTAAATCGTTGTCGTACCCGGACCTGTCCCCTAAACCGTCCCCGTCCCCTAACCCTAACCCTAACCCTAACCCTAACCCTTACCCGAAGCCTTACACTAACCCGTCCCGTATTCCTAACCCGTACGCTAACACTAACCAGTACCCTAACACGTACGCTCACCCTAAACCGTTGTCGTACCCTAACCTGTCCCCTAAACCGTCCCCGTCCCCTAACCCTAACCCTAACCCTAACCCTAACCGAACCCTTACCCGAAGCCTTACCCTAACCCGTCCCCTAATCCTAACCCGTACGCTAACACTAACCCGTACCCTAACACGTACGCTCACCCTAAACATTTGTCGTACCCTAACCTGTCCCCTAAACCATCCCCGTCCCCTAACCCTAACACTAACCCTAACCCTAACCCTTACCCAAAGCCTTACCCTAACCCGTCCCCTAATCCTAAAGCGTACGCTAACACGAACCCGTACCCTACAACTTACGCTCACCCTAAACCGTTGTCGTACCCTAACCTCTCCCTTAAACCGTCTCCATCCCCTAACACTAACCCTAACCCTAAACCTAACCCTAACCCTTACCCGAAGCCTTACCCTAACCCATCCCCTAATCCTAACCCGTACGCTAACAGTAACCCGTACCCTAACACGTACGCTCACTCTAAACCGTTGTCGTACCCTAACCTGTTCCCTAAACCGTCCCTGTCCCCTAACCCCAACCCTAACCATAACCCTAACCCTAACCCTTACCCGAAGCCTTACCCTAAACCATCCCCTAATCCTAACCCGTATGCTAACACTAACCCATACCCTAACCCGTACGCTCACCCTAAACCGTTGTCGTACCCTAACCTGTCCCCTAAACCGTCCCCTAACCCTAACCCTAACCCTAACCCTAACCCTAACCCTAACACTTACCCGAAGCCTTACCCTAACCCGCCCCCTAATCCTAAACCATACGATAACACTAACCCGTACCCTAACACGTACGCTCACCCTAAACCGTTGTTGTACCCTAACCTGTCCCCTAAATCGTCCCCATACCCTAAACCTAACCCTAACCCTAACCAAAACCCTAAATCTTACCCGAAGCCTTACACTCACCCGTCACCTAATCCTAACCCGTACGCTAACACTAACCTGTACCCTCACACGTACGCTCACCCTAAACCGTTGTCGTACACGAACCTGTCCCCTAAAACGTCCCCATCCGCTAACCCTAACATTAACCCTAACCCTAACCCTAACCCTTACCCGAAGCCTTACACTAACCCATCCCCTTATCCTAACCCGTATGCTAACCCTAACCCGTACCCTAACACGTACGCTCACCCTAAACCATTGACGTACCCTAACCTGTACCCTAAACCATCCCCGTCCCCTATCCCTAACCCTAACCCTAACCTTAACCCTTACCCAAAGCCTTACCCTAACCCGTCCCCTAATCCTAACCGGTACGCTAACACTAACACGTACCCTAACACGTACGCTCACCCTAAACCATTGACGTACCCTAACCTGTACCCTAAACCATCCCCGTCCCCTAACCCTAACCCTAATCCTAACCCTAACCCTTATACGAATCCTTAACCTAAACCGTCCCCTAAATCTAACCCGTACGCTAACACTAACCCGTACCCTAACACGTACGCTCACCCTAAACCGTTGTCGTACACGAACCTGTCGCCTAAACCGTCACCGTCCCCTAACCTTAACTCTAACCCTAACCCTAACCCTAACCCTTACCCGAAGCCTTACCCTAACCCGTCCCCTAATCCTAATCCGTACGCTAACACTAACCCGTACCCTAACACGTACGCTCACCCTAAACATTTGTCTAACCCTAACCTGTCCCCTAAACCGTCCCCGTCCCCTAACCCTAACACTAACCCTAACCCTAACCCTTACCCAAAGCCTTACCCTAATCCGTCCCCTAATCCTAAATCGTACGCCAACACGAACCCGTACCCTAACACTTACGCTCACCCTAAACCGTTGTCGTACCCTAACCTCTCCCTTAAACCGTCCCCATTCCCTAACCCTAACCCTAACACTTAACCTAACCCTAACCCTTACCCGAAGCCTTACCCTAACCCGTCCCAAAATCCTAACCCGTACGCTAACACTAACCCGTACCCTAACACGTAAGCTCACCCTAAACCGTTGCCGTACCCTAATCTGTCCCCTAAACCGTCCCCATTCCCTAACCCTAACCCTAACCCTAACCAAAACCCTAAAACTTACCTGAAGCCTTACACTCACCCGTCCCCTAATCCTAACCCGTACGCTAACACTAAACTGTACCCTCACACGTACACTCACCCTAAACCGTTGTCGTACCCTAACCTTTCCCCTAAACCGTCCCCGTCCCCTAACCCTTACCCTAACGCTAACCCTAACCCTTACGCGAAGCCTTACCCTAACCCGCCACCTAATCCTAACACATACGATAACACTAACCCGTACCCTAACACGTACGCTCACCCTAAACCGTTGTCGTACCCTAACCTGTCCCCTAAACCGTCCCCATTCCCTAACCCTAACCCTAACCCTAACCAAAACCCTAAACCTTACCCAAAGCCTTACACTCACCCCTCCCCTAATCCTAACGCGTACGCTAACACTAACCTGTACCCTCACACGTACACTCACCCTAAACCGTTGTCGTACCCTAACCTGTACCCTAAACCGTCCCCGTCCCCTAACCCTAACCCTAACCCTAACCCTAACCCTTACCCGAAGCCTTACCCTAACCCGTCCCCTAATCCCAACCCGTACGCTAACACTAACCCGTACCCTAACACGTACGCTCACCCTAAACCGTTGTCGTACCCTAATCTTTCCCCTATACCGTCACCGTCCCCTAACCCTAACCCTAACCCTAACCCTAACCCGAACCCTTACCCGAAGCCTTACCCTAACCCGTCCCGTAATCCTAACCCGTACGTTAACACTAACCCGTACCCTAACACGTACGCTCAGCCTAAACCTTTGTCGTAACCTAACCTGTCCCCTAAACCGTCCCCATCCCCTAACCGTAACACTAACCCTAACCCTAAACCTAAAACTTACCCGAAGCCTTACCCTAACCCGTCCCGTAATCCTAACCCGTACACTAACACTAACCCGCACCCTAACACGTACACTCACCCTAAACAGTTGTCGTACCCTAACCTGTCCCCTAAACCGTCGCCGTCCCCTAACCCTAACCCTAACCCTAACCCTTACCTGAAGCCTTACCCTAACCCGTCCCTTAATCCTAACCCGTACGCTAACACTAAACTGTACCCTAACACGTACGCTCACCCTAAACCTTTGTCATACCCTAACCTGTCCCCTAAACCATCCCCGTCCCCTAACCCTAACCCTAATCCTAAACCTAACCCTTACCCGAAGCCTTACCCTAAACCGTCCCCTAAACCCAAACCGTAACCTAACACTAACCCGTACCCTAACACGTACGCTCACCCTAAACCGTTGTCGTACCCGAACCTGTCCCCTAAACCGTCCCCATCCGCTAACCCTAACATTAAACCTAACCCTAACCCTAACCCTTACCCGAAGCCTTAAACTAACCCATCCCCTAATCCTAACACGTATGCTAACCCTAACACGTACCCTAACACGTACGCTCACCCTAAACCATTGTCGTACCCTAACCTGTACCCTAAACCATCCCCATCCCCTAACCCTAACCCTAACCCTAACCCTAACCCTTACCCGAAGCCTTACCCTAACCCGTCCCCTAATCCTAACCAGTACGCTAACACTAACACGTACCCTAACACGTACGCTCACACTAAAACGTTGTCGTACCATAACCTGTTCCCTAAACCATCCCCGTCCCCTAACCCTAACCCTAACCCTAACCATAACCCTAACACTTACCCGAAGCCTTACTCTAACCCGTCCCCTAATCCTAACCCGTACGCTAACCATAACCAGTACCCTAACACGTACACTCACCCTAAACCGTTGACGTACCCTAAACTGACCCTAAACCGTCCCCATCCCCTAACCCTAACCCTAACCCTAACCCTAACACTTACCCGAAGCCTTACCCTAAACCGTCCCGTAATCCTAACCCTTACGCTAACACTAACCCGTAGCCTAACACGTACGCTCACCCTAAACCGTTGTCGTACCCTAACCTGTCCCCTAAACCGTCCCCGTCCCCTAACCCTAACCCTAACCATAACCCTAACCCTAATCCTTACCTGAAAACTTACGCTAACTCGTCCCGTAATCCTAACCCGTACGCTAACAATAACCCGTACCCTAACACGTACACTCACCCTAAACAGTTGTCGTACCCTAACCTGTCCCCTAAACCGTCGCCGTCCCCTAACCCTAACACTAACCCTAACCCTAACCCTTACCTGAAGCCTTAACCGAACCCGTCCCTTCATCCTAACCCGTACGCTAACACTAACCCGTACCCTAACACGTACGCTCACCCTAAACCGTTGTCGTACCCTAACCTGTCCCCTAAACCATCCCCGTCCCCTAACCCTAACCCTAATCCTAACCATAGCCCTAACCCTTATCTGAAGCCTTACCCTTAACCGTGCCTTAAACCTAACCCGTACGCTAACACTAACCTGTACCCTAACACGTACGCTCACCCTAAACCGTTGTCGTACCCGATCCTGTCCACTAAACCATCCCCGTCCCCTAACCCTAACCCTAGCCCTTACCCGAAGCCTTACCCTAACCCGTCCCCTATTCCTAACCCGTACGATAACACTAACGAGTACCCTAACACGTACGCTCACCCTAAATCATTGTCGTACCCTAACCTGTCGCATAAACCGTCACCGTCCCCTAAACCTAACCCTAACCCTAACCCGAACCCTTACCCGAAGCCTTACCCTAACCCGTCCCCTAATCCTAACCCGTATGCTAACACTAACCCGTACCCTAACACGTACGCTCACCCTAAACATTTGTCGTACCCTAACCTGTCCCCAAACCGTCCCCGTCCCCTAACCCTAACACTAACACTAACCCTAACCCTTACCCAAAGCCTTACCCTAACCCGCTCCCCTAATCCTAAACCGTACGCTAACACGAACCCGTACCCTAACACTTACGCTCACCCTAAACCGTTGTCGTACGCTAACCTCTCCCTTAAACCGTCCCCATCCCCTAACCCTAACCCTAACCCTAAACCTAACCCTAAACCTTACCTAAAGCCTTACCCTGACTCGTCCCCTAATCCTAACCCAAACGCTAACAGTAACCCGTACCCTAACACGTACGCTCACTCTAAACCGTTGTCGTACCCTAACCTGTTCCCTAAACCGTCCCTGTCCCCTAACACTAACCCTAACCCTAACCCTTACCCGAAGCCTTACACTAACCCATCCCCTAATCCTAACCCGTACACTAACACTAAACCATACCCTAACACATACACTCACCCTAAACCATTGTCGTAACCTAACCTGTCCCCTAAACCGTCGCCGTCCCCTAACCCTAACCCTAACCCTAACCCTAAACCTTACCCGAAGCCTTACTCTAACCCGTCCCCTAATCCTAACTCGTACGCTAAACATAACCAGTACCCTAACACGTACGCTCACCCTAAACCGTTGTCGTACCCTAACCTGTCCCCTAAACCGTCCCCGTCCCCTAACCCTAACCCTAACCCTAACCCTAACCCTTACCCGAAGCCTTACCCTAACCCGTCCCCTAATCCTAACCCGTACGCTAACACTAACCCGTAGCCTAACACGTACGCTCACCCTAAACCGTTGTCGTACACTAACATGTCCCCTAAACCGTCCCCATTCCCTAACCCTAACCCTAACCCTAACCATAATCCTAATCCTTACCCGAAGCCTTACCCTAACCCGTCCCCTAATCCTAACCCGTACGCTAACACTAACCCGTACCTTAACACGTACGCTCACCCTAAATCGTTGTCCTACCGTATCCTGTCCCCTAAACCGTCACCGTCCCCTAACCCTAACCCTAACCCTAACCCGAACCCTTACCGGAAGCCTTACCCTAACCCGTCCCCTAATCCTAACCCATACGCTAACACGAACGCGTTCCCTAACACGTACGCTCATCCTAAACATTTGTCGTACCCTAACCTGTCCCCTCAACCGTCCCCGTCCCCTAACCCTAACACTAACCCTAACCCTAACCCTTACCCAAAGCCTTACCCTAACCCGTCCCCTAATCCTAACCCGTACGCTAACACTAACCCGTACCCTAACACGTACGCTCACCCTAAACCGTTGTCGGACCCTAACCTCTCCCCTAAACCGTCCCCATCCCCTAACCATAACCCTAACCCTAAACCTAACCCTAACCCTTACCCGAAGCCTTACCCTAATCCGTCCCCTAATCATAACCCGTACGCTAAAAGTAACCCATACCCTAACACGTTTGCTCACCCTAAACCGTTGTCGTACCCTAACCTGTTCCCTAAACCGTCCCTGTCACCTAACCCTAACCCTAACCCTAACCCTAACCCTAACCCTTACCCGAAGCCTTACCCTAACACATCCCCTAATCCTAACCCGTACGCTAACACTAACCCATACCCTAACACGAACGCTCACCCTAAACCATTGTCGTACCCTAACCTGTCCCCTAAATCGTCCCCGTCCTCTAACCCTAAACCTAACCCTAACCCTAAACCTTACCCGAAGCCTTATCCTAACCCGTCCCCTAATCCTTACCGAACGCTAACACTAATCCATACCCTAACACGTACGCTCACCCAAAACCGTTGTCGTACCCTAACCTGTCCCCTAAACCGTCCCCGTCCCCTAACCCTAACCCTAACCCTAACCCTAACCCTAAACCTTACCCGAAGCCTTACCCTAACCCGTCCCCTAATCCTAACCCGTACGCTAACACTAAACCATACCCTAACACATACGCACACCCTAAACCGTTGTCGTACACTAACCTGTCCCCTACACCGTCCCCGTCCCCTAACCCTAACCCTAACCCTAACCCTTACACGAAGCCTTACCCTAACCCGTCCCTAATCCTAAAGCGTACGCTAACTCTAACCCGTACCCTAACACATACGCTCACCCTAAACCGTTGTCGTACCCTAACCTGTTCCCTAAACCGTCCCTGTCACCTAACCCTAACCCTAACCCTAACCCTAACCCTAACCCTTACCCGAAGCCTTACCCTAACACATCCCCTAATCCTAACCCGTACGCTAACACTAACCCATACCCTAACACGAACGCTCACCCTAAACCATTGTCGTACCCTAACCTGTCCCCTAAATCGTCCCCGTCCTCTAACCCTAAACCTAACCCTAACCCTAAACCTTACCCGAAGCCTTATCCTAACCCGTCCCCTAATCCTTACCCGAACGCTAACACTAATCCATACCCTAACACGTACGCTCACCCAAAACCGTTGTCGTACCCTAACCTGTCCCCTAAACCGTCCCCGTCCCCTAACCCTAACCCTAACCCTAACCCTAACCCTAAACCTTGCCCGAAGCCTTACCCTAACCCGTCCCCTAATCCTAACCCGTACGCTAACACTAAACCATACCGTAACACATACGCACACCCTAAACCGTTGTCGTACACTAACCTGTCCCCTACACCGTCCCCGTCCCCTAACCCTAACCCTAACCCTAACCCTTACCCGAAGCCTTACCCTAACCTGTCCCTAATCCTAAAGCGTACGCTAACTCTAACCCGTACCCTAACACATACGCTCACCCTAAACCGTTGTCGTACACTAACCTGTCCCCTAAAACGTCCCCGTCCCCTAACCCTAACCCTAACCCTAACCCTAACCCTTACCCGAAGCCTTACCCTAGCCCGTCACCTAATCCTAACCCATAAGATAACACTAACCCGTACCCTAACACGTACGCTCCCCCTAAACCATTGTCGTAACCTAACCTGTCCCCTAAACCGTCCCCGTCCCCTAACCCTAACCCTAACCCTAACCCTAAACCTTACCCGAAGCCTTACCCTAACCCGTCACCTAATCCTAACACGTAGGCTAACACTAACCCGTACCCTAACACGTATGCTCACCCTAAACCGTTGTCGTACCCTAACCTGTCCCCTAAACCGGACCCGTCCCCTAACCCTAACCCTAACCCTAACCCTAACCCTTACCCGAAGCCTTACCCTAACTCGTCCCCTAATCTTAACCCGTACGCTAACACTAATCCGTACCCTAACACGTACGCTCACCCTACACAGTTGTCGTACCCTAAGCTGTCCCCTAAACCGTCCCCGTCCCCTAACCCTAACCCTAACCCTAACCCTTACCCGAAGCCTTATCCTAACCCGTCCCCTAATCCTAACCCGTACGCTAACACTAACCCGTACCCTAACACGTACGCTCACCCTAAACCGTAGTCATACACTAACCTGTCCCCTAAACCGTCCCCGTCCCCTAACCCTAACCCTAACCCTAACCCTAACCCTAAACCTTACCTGAAGCCTTACTCTAACCCGTCCCCTAATCCTAAACCGTACGCTAACACTAAACCGTACCCTAACACATACGCACACACTAAACCGTTGTCGTACACTAACCTGTCCCCTAAACCGTCCCCGTCCCCTAACCCAAACCCTAACCCTAACCCTAACACTTACCCGAAGCCTTACCCTAACCCGTCCCGTAATCCTAACCCCTACGCTAACTCTAACCCGTACCCTAACACGTACGCTCACCCTAAACCGTTGTCTACCCTAACCTGTCCCCTAAAACGTCCCCGTCCCCTAACCCTAACCCTAACCCTAACCCTAACCCTTACCCGAAGCCTTACACTAACTCGTCCGCTAATCCTTACACGTACGCTAACACTAACCCGTACCCTAACACGTACGCTCACCCTAAACCGTTGTCGTACCCTAACCTGTCCCCTAAACCATCCCCGTCCCCTAACCCTAACCCTAACCCTAACACTTACCCGAAGACTTACCCTAACCCGTCCCCTAATCCTAACCCATACGCAAACTCTAACCCGTACCCTAACACGTACGCTCACCCTAAACCGTTGTCATACCCTAACCTGTCCCCTAAAACGTCCCCATCCCCAACCCTAACCCAAACCCAAACCTAACCCTAACCCTTATCCGAAGCCTTACCCTAACCCGTCCCCTAATCCTAACCTGTTACCTAACACTAACCCGTACCCTAACACGTACGATCACCCTAAAACGGTGTCGTGCCCTAACCCGTCCCCTAAACCGTCCCCGTCCCCTAACCCTAACCCTAACCCTAAACCTAACCCTAACCCTTACCCGAAGCCTTACCCTAACCCGTCCCCTAATCCTAACACGTACGCTAACACTAACCCGTACTCTAACACGTACGCTCACCCCTAAACCGTTGTCGTACCCTAACCTGTCCCATAAACCGTCCCTGTCCCCTAACCCTAACCCTAACCCTAACCCTAACCGTTACCCGAAGCCTTACCCTAACCCGTCCCCTAATCCTAACCCGTACGCTAACACTAAACCGTACCCTAACATGTACACTCACACTAAACCGTTGTCGTACCCTAACCTGTCCCCTAAACCGTCCCCATCCCCTAACCCTAACCCTAACCCTAACCCTTACCCGAAGCCTTATCCTAAACCGTCCCCTAATCCTAACCTGTACGCTAACACTAACCAGTACCCTAACACGTATGCTCACCCTAAACCGTTGTCGTACCCTAACCTGTACCCTAAACGGTCCCCGTACCGTAACCCTAACCCTAACCCTAACACTAACCCTTACCCGAAGCCTTACCCTAACCCGTCCCCTAATCCTAACCCGAACGCTAACACTAACCCGTACCCTAACACGTACACTCAACCTAAACCGTTGTCGTACCCTAACCTGTCCCCTACACCGTCCTCGTCCCCTAAACATAACCCTAACCCTAACCCTTACCCGAAGCCTTACACTAACCCGTCCCCTAATCATAACCCGTACGCTAACACTAAAGACTACCCTAACACATACGCACACCCAAAAACGTTGTCGTACACTAACCTGTCCCCTAAACCGTCCCCGTCTCCTAACCCTAACCCTAATCCTAACCCTAACCCTAACCCTTACCCGAAGCCTTACCATATCCCGTGTTCTAATCCTAACCCGTACGCTAACACTAACCCGTACCCTAACACGCACGCTCACCCTAAACCGTTGTCGTACCCTAACCTGTCCCCTAAACCTTCCCCGTCCCCTAACCCTAACCCTAACACTATACCTTACCCGAAGCCTTACCCTAACCTGGCCCCTAATCCTAACCAGTACGCTAACACTAACACGTACCCTAACACGTACGCTCACCCTAAAATGTTGTCGTACCCTAACCTCTCCCCTAAACCGTCCCCATCCCCTAACCCTAACCCTAACCGTAACCCTATCCCTAAACCTTACCCGAAGCCTTACCCTAACCCGTCCCCTAATCCTAACCCATACGATAACACTAACCCGTACCCTAACACGTACGCTCACCCTAAACTGTTGTCGTACCCTAACCTGTCCACTAAACCGTCCCCGTCCCCTAACCCTAACCCTAACCCTAACCCTAACTCTAAACCTTACCCGAAGCCTTACCCTAACCCGTCCCCTAATCCTAACCTGTACGCTAACACTAACCCGTACCCTAACACGTACGCTCACCCTCAACCGTTGTCGTACACTAACCTGTCCCCTAAACCGTCCCCGTCCCCGTCCCCCTAACCCTAACCCTAACCCTAACCCTTACCTGAAGCCGTACACTAACCCGTCCCCTAATCCTAACCCGTAGGCTATCACTAACCCGTACCATAACACGTATGCTCACCTTAAACAGTTGTCATACCCTAACCTGTCCCCTAAACCGTCCCCGTCCCCTAACCCTAACCCTAACCCTAACCCTAACCCTTACCCGAAGCCTTACCCTAACCCATCCCCTAATCCTAACCCGTACGCTAACACAAACCCATACTCTAACACGAACGCTCACCCTAAACCATTGTCGTACCCTAACCTGTCCCCTAAGTCGTCCCCGTCCTCTAACCCTAAACCTAACCCTAACCCTAAACCTTACCCGAAGCCTTATCCTAACCCGTCCCCTAATCCTTACCCGAACGCTAACACTAATCCATACCCTAACACGTACGCTCACCCAAAACCGTTGTCGTACCCTAATCTGTCCCCTAAACCGTCCCCGTCCCCTAAACCTAACCCTAACCCTAACCCAAACCCTTACCCGAAGCCTTACCCTAACCCGTCACCTAATCCTAACCCGTAGGCTAACACTAACCCGTACCCTAACACGTATGCTCACCCTAAACCGTTGTCGTACCCTAACCTGTCCCCTAAACCGTCCCCGTCCCCTAACCCTAACCCTAACCCTAACCCTAACCCTTACCCGAAGCCTTACCCTAACTCGTCCCCTAATCCTAACCCGTACGCTAACACTAATCCGTACCCTAACACGTACGCTCACCCTACACAGTTGTCGTACCCTAAGCTGTCCCCTAAACCGTCCCCGTCCCCTAACCCTAACCCTAACCCTAACCATTACCCGAAGCCTTATACTAACCCGTCCCCTAATCCTAACCCGTACGCTAACACTAACCCGTACCCTAACACGTACGCTCACCCTAAACCGTAGTCATACACTAACCTGTCCCCTAAACCGTCCCCGTCCCCTAACCCTAAACCTAACCCTGACCCTAACCCTAAACCTTACCCGAAGCCTTACCCTAACCCGTCCCCTAATCCTAACCCGTACGCTAACTCTAACCCGTACCCTAACACGTACGCTCACCCTAAACAGTTGTCGTACCCTAACCTGTCCCATAAACCATCCCCGTCCCCTAACCCTAACCCTAACACTTACCCGAAGACTTACCCTAACCCGTCCCCTAATCCTAACCCATACGCAAACTCTAACCCGTACCCTAACACGTACGCTCACCCTAAACCGTTGGCATACCCTAACCTGTCCCCTAAACGTCCCCATCCCCTAACCCTAACCCTAACCCTAAACCTAACCCTAACCCTTACCTGAAGCCTTACCCTAACCCGTCCCCTAATCCTAACCTGTACGCTAACACTAACCCGTACCCTAACACGTACGATCACCCTAAAACGGTGTCGTACCCTAACCCGTCCCCTAAACCGTCCCCGTCCCCTAACCCTAACCATAACCCTAAACCTAACCCTAACCCTTACCCGAAGCCTTACCCTAACCCGTCCCCTAATCCTAACCCGTACGCTAACACTAACCCGTACTCTAACACGTACGCTCACCCTAAACCGTTGTCGTACCCTAACCTGTCACCTAAACCGTCCCTGTCCCCTAACCCTAACCCTAACCCTAACCCTAACCGTTACCCGAAGCCTTACCCTAACCCGACCCCTAATCCTAATCCGTACGCTAACACTAACCCGTACCCTAACATGTACACTCACACTAAACCGTTGTCGTACCCTAACCTGTCCCCTAAACCGTCCCCGTCACCTAACCCTAAACCTAACCCTAACCCTAAACCTTACCCGAAGCCTTACACTAACCCGTCCCCTAATCCTAACCCGTACGCTAACACTAAACCGTACCCTAACACGTACGCTCACCCAAAACCGTTGTCGTACCCTAACCTGTCCCCTAAACCGTCCCCGTCCCCTAACCCTAACCCTAACACTAACCCTAAACCTTACCTGAAGCCTTACCCTAACCCGTCCCCTAATCCAAACACGTAGGCTAAAACTAACCCATACACTAACACGTACGCTCACCCTAAACCGTTGTCGTACCCTAACCTGTCCCCTAAACCGTCCCCGTCCCCTAACCCTAACCCTAACCCTAACCCTAACCCTTACCCGAAACCTTACCCTAAACCGTCCCCTAATCCTAACCCGTATGCTAACACTAACCCATACCCTAACACGTACGCTCACCCTAAACCGTTGTTGTACCCTAACATGTCCCCTAAACAGTCCCTGTCCCCTAACCCTAACCTTAACCCTAACCCTTATCCGAAGCCTTACCCTCACCCTTCCCCAATCCTAAACCGTACGCTAACACTAACCCGTACCCCTAACACGTACACTCACCCTAAAACGTTTTCATACCCTAACCTGTCCCCTAAACCGTCCCCGTCCCCTAACACTAACCCTAACCCTAACCCTAACCCTAACCCTTACCCGAAGCCTTACCCTAACCCGTCACCTAATCCTAACCCGTAGGCTAACACTAACCCGTACCCTAACACGTACGCTCACCCTAAACCGTTGTCGTACCCTAACCTGTCCCATAAACCGTCCCTGTCCCCTAACCCTAACCCTAACACTAACCCTAACCGTTACCCGAAGCCTTACCCTAACCCGTCCCCTAATCCTAAACCGTACGCTAACACTAACCCGTACCCTAACATGTACACTCACACTAAACCGTTGTCGTACCCTAACCTGTCCCCTAAACCGTCCCCGTCCCCTAACCCTACCCCTAACCCTAACCCTTACCCGAAGCCTTATCCTAAACCGTCCCCTAATCCTAACCTGTACGCTAACACTAACCAGTACCCTAAAACGTATGCTCACCCTAAACCGTTGTCGTACCCTAACCTGTACCCTAAACGGTCCACGTACCGTAACCCTAACCCTAACCCTAACCCTAACCCTTACCCGAAGCCTTACCCTAACCCGTCCCCTAATCCTAACCCGAACGCTAACACTAACCCGTACCCTAACACGTACACTCAACCTAAACCGTTGTCGTACCCTAACCTGTCCCCTACACCGTCCTCGTCCCCTAAACATAACCCTAACACTAACCCTTACCCGAAGCCTTACACTAATCCGTCCCCTAATCCTAACCCGTACGCTAACACTAAATACTACCCTAACACATACACACACCCAAAAACGTTGTCGTACACTAACCTGTCCCCTAAACCGTCCCTGTCTCCTAACCCTAACCCTAATCCTAACCCTAACCCTAACCCTTACCCGAAGCCTTACCATAACCCGTGTTCTAATCCTAACCCGTACGCTAACACTAACCCGTACCCTAACACGCACGCTCACCCTAAACCGTTGTCGTACCCTAACCTGTCCCCTAAACCTTCCCCGTCCCCTAACCCTAACCCTAACACTATCCCTTACCCGAAGCCTTACCCTAACCTGGCCCCTAATCCTAACCAGTACGCTAACACTAACACGTACCCTAAAACGTACGCTCACCCAAAAATGTTGTCGTACCCTAACCTCTCCCCTAAACCGTCCCCATCCCCTAACCCTAACCCTAACCCTAACCCTATCCCTAAACCTTACCCGAAGCCTTACCCTAACCCGTCCCCTAATCCTAACCCATACAATAACACTAACCCATACCCTAACACGTACGCTCACACTAAACTGTTGTCGTACCCTAACCTGCCCACTAAACCGTCCCCGTCCCCTAACCCTAACCCTAACCCTAACCCTAACTCTAAACCTTACCCGAAGCCTTACCCTAACCCGTCCCCTAATCCTAACCTGTACGCTAACACTAACCCGTACCCTAACACGTACGCTCACCCTCAACCGTTGTCGTACACTAACCTGTCCCCTAAACCGTCCCCGTCCCCGTCCCCTAACCCTAACCCTAACCCTAACCCTTACCTGAAGCCTTACACTAACCCGTCCCCTAATCCTAACCCGTAGGCTATCACTAACCCGTACCGTAACACGTATGCTCACCTTAAACAGTTGTCATACCCTAACCTGTCCCCTAAACCGTCCCCGTCCCCTAACCCTAACCCTAACACTTACCCGAAGACTTACCCTAACCCGTCCCCTAATCCTAACCCATACACAAACTCTAACCCGTACCCTAACACGTACGCTCACCCTAAACCGTTGGCATACCCTAACCTGTCCCCTAAACGTCCCCATCCCCTAACCCTAACCCTAACCCTAAACCTAACCCTAACCCTTACCCGAAGCCTTACCCTAACCCGTCCCCTAATCCTAACCTGTACGCTAACACTAACCCGTACCCTAACACGTACGATCACCCTAAAACGGTGTCGTACCCTAACCCGTCCCCTAAACCGTCCCCGTCCCCTAACCCTAACCATAACCCTAAACCTAACCCTAACCCTTACCCGAAGCCTTACCCTAACCCGTCCCCTAATCCTAACATGTACGCTAACACTAACCCGTACTCTAACACGTACGCTCACCCTAAACCGTTGTCGTACCCTAACCTGTCACCTAAACCGTCCCTGTCCCCTAACCCTAACCCTAACCCTAACCCTAACCGTTACCCGAAGCCTTACCCTAACCCGTCCCCTAATCCTAACCCGTACGCAAACACTAACCCGTACCCTAACTTGTACACTCACACTAAACCGTTGTCGTACCCTAACCCGTCCCCTAAACCGTCCCCATCCCCTAACCCTAACCCTAACACTTACCCTAAACCTTACCCGAAGCCTTACACTAACCCGTCCCCTAATCCTAACCCGTACGTTAACACTAAACCGTACCCTAACACGTACGCTCACCCAAAAGCGTTGTCGTACCCTAACCTGTCCCCTAAACCGTCCCCGTCCCCTAACCCTAACCCTAACACTAACCCTAACCCTTACCCGAAGCCTTACACTAAACCGTCCCATAATCGTAAACCGTACGCTAACACTAACCCGTACCCTAACACGTACGCTCACCCTAAACCGTTGTCGTACACTAACATGTCCCCTAAACCGTCCCCGTCCCCTAACCCTAACCCTAACCCTAACCCTTACCCGAAGCCTTACCCTTACCCGTCCCCTAATCCTAACCCGTACACTAACACTAAACCGTACCCTAACACGTACGCTCACCCTAAACCGTTGTCGTACCCTAACCTGTCCCCTAAACCGTCCGAGTTCCCTAACCCTAACCCTAACCCCAACCCTTACCCGAAACCTTACCCTCACACTTCCCCAATCCTAACCCGTACGCTAACACTAACCCGTACCCTAACATGTACGCTCACCCTAAACCGTTGTCATACCCTAACCTGTCCCCTAAACCGTCCCAGTCCCCGTCCCCTAAACCTAACCCTAACCCTAACCCTTACCCGAAGCCTTACCCTAACACGTCCCCTAATCCTAACCCGTACGCTAACACTAACCCGTACCCTAACACATACGCTCACCCTAAACCGTTGTCGTACAATAACCTTTCCCCTAAACCGTCCCCGTTCCCGTCCCCTAACCCTAACCCTAACCCTAACCCTTACCCGAAGCCTTACACTAACACATCCCCTAATCCTAACACGTACGCTAACAGTAACCCGTACCCTAACACGTACGCTCACCCTAAACCGCTGTCGTACACTCACCTCTCCCCTAAACCGTCCCTGTCCCCTAACCCTAACCCTAACCCTAACCCTAACCCGAACCCTTACCCGAAGCCTTACCATAACCCGTCCCCTAATCCTAACCTGTACGCTAACACTAACCCGTACCCTAACACGTACGCTCACCATAAACCGTTGTCGTACACTAACCTGTCCCCTAAACCGTCCCCGTACCCTAACCCTAACCCTAACCGTAACCTTACCTGAAGCCTTACCCTAACCCGTCCCCTAATCCAAACCCTTAGGCTAACACTAACCCATACCCTAACACGTACGCTCACCCTAAACCGTTGTCGCACACTAACCTGTCCCCTAAACCCTCCCCATCCCCGTCCCCTAACCCTAACACTAACCCTAACCCCTACCCTTACCCGAAGCCTTACCCTAACCATTCCCATAATCCTAACCCGTACACAAACAGTAACCCGTACCCTAACACATACGCTCACCCTAAACCGTTGTCGTACCCTAACCTGTCCCCTAAACCGTCCCCTAAACCTAACCCTAACCCTAACCCTAACCCTTACCCCAAGCCTCACCCTAACCAGTCCCCTAATCCTATCCCGTACGCTAACACTAACCCATACCCTAACACGTACGCTCACCCTAAACCGTTGTCGTACCCTAACCTGTCCCCTAAACCTAACCCTAACCCTAACCCTAACCCTTACACGAAGCCTTACCCTAACCCGTCCCCTAATCGTAAACCGTACGGTAACACTATCCCGTACCCTAACACGTACGCTCACCCTAAACCGTTGTCGTATATTAACCTGTCCCCTAAACCGTCGCCGAACCCTAACCCTAACCCTAACCCTTACCCGAAGCCTTACCCTAACCCGTCCCCTAATCCTAACACGTACGCTAACACTATCCCGTACCCTAACACGTACGGTCACCCTAAACCATTGTCGTACCCTAACCTGTTCCCTAAACCGTCCCCGTCCCCTAACCCTAACCCTAACCCTTACCCGAAGCCTTACCCTAACCCGTCCCCTAATGCTAACCCGTACGCTAACACTAAACCGTACCCTAACACGTACGCTCACCCTAAACCGTTGTCGTACCCTAACCTCTCCCTTAAACCGTCCCCGTCCCCTAACCGTAAACCTAACCCTAACCGTAACCCTAACCCTTACCCGAAGCCTTACCCTTACCCGTCCCCTAATCCTAACCCGTACGCTCTCACTAACCCGTACCCTAACACGTACGCTCACCCTAAACCGTTGTCGTACCCTAACCTGTCCCCTAAACCGTCCCCATCCCCTAACCCTAACCCTAACCCTAACCCTAACCCTTACCCGAAGCCTTACCCTAACCCGTCCCCTAATGCTAACCCGTACGCTAACACTAAACCGTACCCTAACACGTACGCTCACCCTAAACCGTTGTCGTACCCTAACCTCTCCCTTAAACCGTCCCCGTCCCCTAACCCTAATCCTAACCCTAACCCTAACCCTAACCCTTACCCGAAACCTTACCCTTACCCGTCCCCTAATCCTAACCCGTACGCTAACACTAACCCATACCCTAACACGTACGCTCACCCTAAACCGTTGTCGTACCCTAACCTGTCCCCTAAACCGTCCCCGTACCCTAACCCTAACCCTAACCTTAACCTTACCCGAAGCCTTACCCTAACCCGTCCGCTAATCCAAACTCTTAGGCTAACACTAACCCATACCCTAACACGTACGCTCACCCTAAACCGTTGTGGCACAATAACATGTCCCCTAAACCGTCCCCATCCCCGTCCCCTAACCCTAACACTAACCCTAACCCTAACCCTTACCCGAAGCCTTACCCTAACCCGTCCCCTAATCCTAACCCGTACACTAATACTAACCCGTACCCTAACACGTACGCTCACCCTAAACCGTTGTCGTAACGTAACCTGTCCCCTAAACCGTCCCCGTCCCCTAACCCTAACCCTAACCCTTAAACTACCCCTTACCCGAAGCCTTACACTAACCCGTACCCTAATCCTAACCCGTACGCTAACACTAACCCGTACCCTAAAACGTACGCTCACCCTAAACCATTGTCGTACCCTAACCTATCCCCTAAACCATCCCCGTCCCCTAACCCTAACCCTAACCCTAACCCTTACCCGAAGCCTTACCCTAACCCATCCCATAATCGTAACCCGTACGCTAACACTAAACCGTACCCTAACACGTATGCTCACCCTAAACCGTTGTCGTACCCTAACCTGTCCCCTAAAACGTCCCCGTTCCCTAAACCTAACCCTAACCTTAACCCTAACCCTAACCCTTACCCCAAGCCTTACCCTATTTTGTCCCCTAATCGTAACCCGTACGCTAACACTATCCTGTATCCTAACACGTACGCTCACCCTAAACCGTTGTCGTACCCTAACCTGTCCCTTAAACCGTCCCCGTCCCCTAACCCTAACCCTAACCCTAAACCTAACCCTTACCCGAAGCCTTACCCTAACCCGTCCCATAATCCGAAACCGTACGCTAACACTAACCATTACCCTAACACGTACGCTCACCCTAAACCGTTGTCATATACTAACCTGTCCCTTAAACCGTCCCCGTCCCCTAACCCTAACCCTAACCCTTACCCGAAGCCTTACCGTTACCCGTCCCCTAATCCTAACCCGTACGCTAACACTAAACCGTACCCTAACACGTACGCTTACCCTAAACCCTTGTCGTACCCTAACCTGTTCCCTAACCGTCCCCGTCCGCTAACCCTAACCCTAACCCTTACCCGAAGGCTTACACTAACCCGTCCCCTAATCCTAACACGTACACTAACACTAACCCTTACCCTAACACGTACACTCACCGTAAACCGTTGTTGTACCCTAACCTGTCCCCTAAACCGTCCCCGTCACCTAACACTAACCCTAACCCTTACCCTAACCCTAACCCTTACCCGAAACCTTACCCTAACCCGTCCCCTAATCCTAACCCGTACGCTAACACTAAACCGTACCCTAAC
The DNA here is from genome assembly GCF_963924675.1 of Phocoena phocoena. Taxonomy (NCBI): domain Eukaryota; kingdom Metazoa; phylum Chordata; class Mammalia; order Artiodactyla; family Phocoenidae; genus Phocoena; species Phocoena phocoena. The sequence continues at coordinate 184,528 of NW_027077477.1, forward strand.
ACGTACGCTCACCCTAAACCGTTGTCGTACCCTAAACTCCCCCCTAAACCGTCCCCGTCCCCTAACCCTAACCCTAACACTAACTTTTACCCGAAGCCTTACCATAACCCGTCCCCTAATCCTAACTCATACGCTAACACTCACCCGTACCCTAACACGTACGCTCACCCTAAACCGTTGCCGTACCCTAACCTTTCCCCTAAACCGTCCCCATCCCCTATCCCTAAACCTGACCCTAACTCTAATCCTTACCCGAAGCCTTACCCTAACCCGTCCCCTAATCCTAAACTGTACGCTAACACTAACCCGTAACATAACACGTACGCTCACCCTAAAACGTTGTCGTACCCTAACCAGTCCCCTAAACCGTCCCCGTCCCCTAAAACTAACCCTAACCCTAACGCTTACCCGAAGCCTTACACTAAACCGTCCCCTAATCCTAACCCGTACGTTAACACTAACTGGTACCGTAACACGTACGCTCACCCTAAACATTTCTCGTAACATAACCTGTCTCCTAAACCGTCCCCTTCCCTAACCCTAAACCTAACCCTAATCCTAACCGGTCCCCTAAACCGTCCTCGTCCCCATCCCCTACCCCTAAGCCAAACCCTAACGCTAACCCTTACCCGAAGCCTTACCCTAACCCGTCCCCTAATCCTAACCCGTACGCTAACACTAACCCGTACCCTAACATGTACGTTTACCCTAAACCATTGTCGTACACTAACCTGTCCCCTAAACCGTCCCCGTCCCCTAACCCTAACCCTAATCCTAACCAGTCCCCTAAACTGTCCCCGTCCCCGTCCCCTAACCCTAAGACTAAACCTAACGCTAACACTTACCCGAAGCCTTACACTAACCTGTACCATAATCCTAAACCGTACGCTAACACTAACCCATACCCTAACACGTACGCCCACCCTAACACTTTGTCATACTCTAACCTTTCCCCTAAACCGTCCCCTTCCCCTAATCCTAACCCTAACCATAACCCTAACCATAACCCTTACCCGAAGCCTTACCCAAACCCGTCTCCAAATCCTAAGCCGTACGCTAACACTAACCCGTACCCTAACACGTACGCTCACCCTAAACCGTTGTCGTATCCTAACCTTTCCCCTAAACCGTCCCCGTCCCCTAACCCTAACACTAACCCTTTCCCTAACCCTAACCCTTACCCGAAGCCTTACCCTGACCGGTCACCTAATACGAACCCGTACGCTAACACTAACCCGTAGCCTAACACGTACGCTCACCCTAAACCGTTGCCGTACACTAACCTGTCCCCTAAACCGTCCCCGTCCCCTAACCCTAACCGTCAACCTAACCCTAAACCTTACCTGAAGCCTTACCCTAACCCGTCCCCTAATCCTAAACCGTACGCTAACACTAAACCGTAACCTAACACCTACACTCACCCTAAAACGTTGTCGTATCCTAACCTGTCCCCTAAACCCTCCCCGTCCCCTAACCATAACCCTAACACTAACCCTAACCCTTACCCGAAGCCCTAACCTAACCCATAGGCTAACAGTAAACTGTAGCCTAACACGTATGATCACCCTAAACATTTGTCGCACCATAACCTGTCCCCTAAACTGTCCCCGTCCCCGTCCCCTAATCCTAACCCTAACCCTAACCCTAACACTTACCCGAAGCCATACCCTAAACCGTCCCCTAATCCTAACCCGTACCCTAACACGTACGCTCACCCTAAACCATTGTCGTACCCTAAACTGTGACCTACACCATCCCCGTCCCCGTCCCCTAACCCTAACCCTAACCCTAAGCCTAACCCTTACCCGAATTCTTACCATAACCCGTCCCCTACTCCTAACCCGTACGATAACACTAACCCGTACCCAACACGTACGATCACCCTAAACCATTGTCGTACCCTAACCTGTCCCCTAAACCTTCCCCGTCCCCTAACCCTAACCCTAACCCTAATCCTAAACCTGAACCTTACCCGAAACCTTACCCTAACCCGTCCCCTAATCCTAACATGTACGCTAACACTAACCCGTACCCTAACACGTACGCTCACCCTAAAACTTTGTCGTACACTAACCTGTCCCTTAAACCGTCCCCATCTGATACCCCTAACCCTAACCCTAAGCCTAAAACTTACCCGAAGCCTTACCCTAACCCGTCACATAATCCTAACCCGTATGCTAACACTAACCCATACCCTAACAGGTACGCTCACCCTAAACTGTTTTCATACCCTAACCTGTCCCCTAAACCGTCCCCATCCCCTAACCCTAACACTAACCCTAACCCTCACCCTTAACCGAAGTCTTCCCCTAACCCGTCCCCAAATCTTAACCCGTACGTTAACACTAACCCGTACCCTAACATGTACAATCACCCTACACCGTTTTCGTACCCTAACCTGTGCCCTAAACAGTCCCCGTCCCATAACCCTAACCCTAACCCTAACCCGAACCCTTACCCGAAGCCTTACCCTAACCCGTCCCCTAATCCTAACCCGTACGCTAACACTAACCCGTACCCTAACACGTACGCTCACCCTAAACCGTTGTCGTACCCTATCCTGTCCCCAAAACCGTCCCCGTCCCCTAACCGTAACCCTAAGCCTAAACTTTACCCGAAGCCTTACCCTAACCCGTCCCCTAATCCTAACCCGTACACTAACACCTACGCTCACCCTAAACCGTTGTTGTACCCTAACCTGTCCCCTAAACCGTCCCCATCCCCTAACCCTAACCCTAACCCTAACCCTAAACCTTACCGGAAGCCTTACCCTAACCCATCCCCTAATCCTAACCCGTACGCTAACACTAACACATACCCTAACACGTATGCTCACCCTAAACCATTGTCGTACCCTAACCTGTCCCCTAAACCATCCCCATCCCCTAACCCTAACAATAACCCTAAACCTAAACCTTACCCGAAGCCTTACCTAAACCCGTCCCATAATCCTAACCCGTATGCTAACACTAATCCGTACCCTAACACGTACACTCACCCTAAATCTTTGTCCTACAATAACCTGTCCCTTAAACTGTCCCCATCCGCTAACCCTAACCCTAAACCTAACCCTTACCCGAAGCCTTACCCTAACCCGTCCCCTAATCCTAACCCTTACGCTAACACTAACCCATACCATAACACGTACGCTCACCCTAAATCGTTTTCGTACCCTAACCTGTCCCCTAAACCGTCCCCGTCCCCCAACCCTAACTCTAACCCTAAGCCTTACCCGAAGCCTTAAACTAACCTGTCCCCTAATCCTAACCGGTACGCTAACACTAACCCGTACCCTAACACGTACGCTCACCCTAAACGGTTGCGGTACCCTAAACTGTCACCTAAACCGTCCCCGTCCGTCCCCTATCCCTAACCCTAACCCTAACCCTAACACTTACCCGAAGCCTTACCCTAAACCGTCCCCTAATCCTAACCCGTACGTTAACACTAAACCTTACCCTAACATGTACAATCACCCTAAACCGTTGTCGTACCCTAACCTGTCCCTTAAACCGTCCCCATCCCCTAACCCTAAAACTAACCCTAACCCTAACAATTAACCGAAGACTTCCCCTAACCCATCCCGTAATCCTAACCCGGACCCTAACACTAACCCGTACCCTAACACGAATGCTCAACCTAAACCGTTTTCGTACCCCAACCTGTCCCCTAAAGAATCCCCATCCCCTAACCCTAACCCTAACCCTTACCCTTACCCGAATCCTTACCCAAACCCGGCTCCTAGTCCTAACTCGTACACTAAAACTAAACCGTACCCTAACACGTACGCTCACCCTAAAACGTTGTCGTACCCTAACCTGTCACCTAAACCATCCCCGTCCCCTAACCATAACCCTAACCCTAACCGGTCCCCTAAACCGTACCCGTCCCCGTCCCCTGACCCTAACCCTAACGCTAACCCTTACCCGAAGCCTTACACTAACCCATCCCCTAATCCTAACCCGTACGCTAACACTAACCCGTACCCTAACACGTACGCTCACCCTAAACCGTTGTCGTATCCTAACCTTTCCCTTAAACCATCCCCATCCCCTAACCCTAACACTACCCCTATCCCTAAACCTAACCCTTACCAGAAGCCTTACCCTAACCCGTCCCCTAATACTAAGCCGTACGCTAACACTAAACAGTACCCTAAAACGTAAACTCACCCTAAAACGTTGTTGTACACTAACCTGTCCCCTAAACCGTCCCAGTACACTAACCCTAATACTAAACCTAACCCTAACCCTAACCCTTACCCGAAGCCTTACCCTAACCCGTCCCCTAATCCTAACCCATACGCTAACACTAACCCGTACCCTAACACTTACGCTCACAGTAAACCATTGTCGTACCCTAACCTGTCCCCTAAACTGTCCCCGTCCCATAACCCTAACCCTAACCCTAACCCTAACCCTTACCAGAAGCCTTACACTAACCCGTCCCCTAATCCTTACCCGTACGCTAACACTAACCCATACCTTAACACGCACGCTCACCCTAAATCGTTGTCGTAACCTAACATGTCCCCTAAACCGTCCCTGTCCCCTAACCCTAACCCTAACACTAACCCTAAACCTAAACCTTACCCGAAGCCTTACCCTAAACCATCCCCTAATCCTAACCCGTACGCTAACACTAACCCATACCCTAACACGTACGCCGACCCTAAACCGTTGTCGTACCCTAACCTGTCCCCTAAACTGTCCCCATCCCTTAATCCTAACCCTAAACCTTATCCGAAGGCTTACCCTAACCAGTCCCCTAATCCTAACCCGTACGCTAACACTAACCCGTACCGTAACACGTACGCTAACCCTAAACCGTTGTCATACCCTAACCTGTCCCCTAAACCGTCCCCATCCCCTAACCATAACCATAATCCTAAACCTTACCCGAAGCCTTACCCTAACCCGTCCCCTAATCCTAACCCGTACGCTAACACTAACCAGTACCCTAACATAGGCTCACCCTACACCGTTTTCGTACACTAACCTGTCCCCTAAACAGTCCCCGTCCCCTAATCCTAACCCTAACCCTAACCCTAACCGTAAACCTAAACCTTACCCGAAGCCTTACACTAACCCGTCCACAAATCCTAACCCATACGCTAACACTAACCCGCACCCTAACACATACGCTCACCCTAAACCATTGTGGTATCCTAACCTATCCCCTAAACCGTCCCCATCCCCTAACCCTAACCCTATCCCTAACACTAACCCTTATGCGAAGCCTTACCCTAACCCGTCACCTAATCCTAACCCGTACGCTAACACTAACCCGTACCCTAAAACGTACACTCACCCTAAACCGTTGCCATACCCTAACCTGTCTCCTAAACCGTCCCCGTCCCCTAAACCTAACCCTAACCCTAACCCTAACGCATACCCGAAGCCTTACACTAACCCGTCCCCTAACCCTAACCCGTACGATAACACTAACCCGTACCCTAACACGTACGCTCACCCTAAAACGTTGTCGTACCCTAACCTGTCCCCTAAACCGTCCCCGTCCCCTAACCCTAACCCTAACCCTAACCATTACCTGAAGCCTTACACTAATCTGTCACCTAATCCTAACCCGTATGCTAACACTAACCCGTACCCTAACAGGTACCCACACCCTAAACCGTTGTCGTACCCTAACTTGTCACCTAAACTGTCCTCGTCCCCTAACCCTAACCCTAACCCTAACCCTAACCCTAACACTTACCCGAAGCCTTACCCTAACCCATCCCCTAATCCTAACCCGTACATTAACACTAAACCTTACCCTAACATGTACAATCACCCTAAACCGTTGTCGTACCCTAACCTGTCCCCTAAACCGTCCCCATCCCCTAACCCTAACAATAACCCTAACCCTAACCCTAACATTTAACCGAAGCCTTCCTCTAACACGTCACATAATCCTAACCCGTATCCTAACACTAACCCGTACCCTAACACGTATGTTCAACCTAAACAGTTTTCGTACCCCAACCTGTCCCCTAAACAGTCCCCATCCCCGAACCCTAACCCTAACCCTAACCCTTACCCTTACCCGAATCCTTACCGAAACCCTTCCCTAATCCTAACTCGTACGCTAAAACTAAACCATACCCTAACACGTACGCTCACCCTAAACCGTTGTCCTACCCTAACCTGTCACCTAAACCGTCCCCGTCCCCTAACCCTAACCCTAACCCTAACCGGTCCCCTAAAGCGTCCCCGTCCCTGTCCCCTGACCCTAACCCTAACGCTAACCCTTACCCGAAGCCTTACACTAACCCGTCCCCTAATCCTAACCCGTAAGCTAACACTAACCCGTACCCTAACACGTACGCTTACCCTAAAACATTTTCGTACCCTAACCTGTCCCCTAAACCGTCCCTGGCCCCTAACCCTTACCCTAACCATAACAATAACCCTTACCCGAAGCCTTAACGTAAACCGTCCCCTAATCCTAACCCGTACGCTAACACTAACCCATACCTTAACACGTACGCTCACCCTAAACCGTTTTCGTAACCTAACGTGTCCCCTAAACCGTCCCCGTCCCCTAATACTAACCCTAACTATAACCCAACCCTAACCCTTACCCGAAGACTTACCCTAACACATTCCCTAATCCTAACCCGTACGCTAACACTAACCCGTACCCTAACACGTACGCTTACCCTAAACCGTTGTCGTACCCTAACATGTCCCATAAACCGTCCCCGTCCCCTAACCCTAAACCTATCCCTAACCCTAACCCTTACCCGAAGCCTTACCCTAACCCGTCCCCTAATCCTAACCCGTACGCTAAAACTAACCCATACCCTAACACGTACGCTCACCCTAAACCATTCTCGTAACCTAACCTATCCTCTAAACCGTCCCCGTCCCCTAACCCTAACCCCAACCCTAACCCTAACCCTTACCCGCAGCCTTACCCTAACCCGTGCCCTAAACCTAACCCGTACACTAACACTAACCAGTACCCAAACACGTACGTTTAAACTAAACCCTTGTCGTACACTTACCTGTCCCCTAAACTGTCCCCGTCCTCTAATTATAACCCTAACCCTAAACCTAACCCTAGCCCTTACCCTAAGCCTTAGGCTAACCCATCCCCTAATCCTAAACCGTACGATAACAGTAACCCGTACCCTAACACGTACGCTCACCCTAAATCGTTGTCATAACCTAACCTGTCCCCTAAACCGTTGCCGTCCCCTAACCCTAACCCTAACCCTAACCCTAACCATAACCCTTACCCGAAGCCTTACCCTAACCCGTCCCCTAATCCTAACCTGTATGCTAACACTAACCCGTACCCTAACACGTACGCTCACCCTAAAACATTGTCGTACCCTAACCTGTCCACTAAAACATCCACGTCCCCTAAACCTAAACCTAACCCTAACCCTAAACCTAACACTAACCCTTACGCGAAGCCTTACACTAACCCGTCCCCTAATCCTAACCCGTACGCTAACACTAACCCGTTCCCTAACATGTACGCTCACCCTAAAGAGTTGTCGAACTCTAACCGGTCCCCTAAACCGTCCCCGTCCCCTAACCCTAACCCTAACCCTAACCCTAACCTATACCATAAACCGTCCACGTGCCCGTCCCCTAACCCTAACCCTAACCCTAAACTTAACCCTTACCCGAAGCCTTACCCTAACCCGTCCCCTAATGCTAACCCGTATGCTATCACTAACCCATACCCTAACATGTACACTCACCCTATGCCGTTGTCGTACCCTAACCTGTCCCCTAAACCGTCCCCCTCCCCTAACCCTAACCCTAACCCTAAACCTAACCCTTACGCGAAGCCTTACCGTAACCCGTCCCCTAATCCTAACCCGTATGCTAACACTAACCCGTACCCTGACACGTACGCTCACCCTAAACCGTTGTCGTAACCGAACCTGTCCCCTAAACCGTCCCCGTCCCCTAATCTTAACCCTATCCTTAACCCTAAACCTTACTCGAAGCCTTACCCTAACCCGACCCTTAATCCTAACCCGTAGGCTATCACTAACCCATACCCTAACACGTACACTCACCCTAAATCATTGTCGTACCCTAACCTGTCCCCTCAACCGTCCCCATCCCCTAACCCTAACCCTAACCCTTACCCGAAACCTTACCGTAACCCGTCCCCTAATTCGAAACAGTACGCTAACACTAACCCATACCCTAACACGTACGCTCACCCTAAACCGTTGTCGTAACCTAACCTGTCCCCTAAACGGTCCCTGTCCCCTAACCCTAACCCTAACCTTAACTCTAACCCTAACCCTTACCCGAAGCCTTACCCTAACCCGTCCCCTATTCCTAACCCGTACGCTAACACTAACCCATACCCTAACACGTACGCTAACCCTAAACCGTTGTCATACCCTAACCTGTCCCCTAAACCGTCACCGTCCCCTAAACCTAACCTTAACCCTAACCCTAACCCTTACCCAAAGCCTTACCCTAACCCGTCCCCTAATCCTAACCCCTATGCTAACAATAACCCATACCCTAACACGTACGCTCACCCTAAACCATTGTCGTTCCCTATCCTGTCCCCTAAACCGTCCCGATCCCCTAACCCTAACCCTAACACTAACCCTATACCTAACCCTTACCCGAAGCCTTACACTAACCCGTCCCCTAATCCTAACCCGTACGCTAACACTAACCCGTACCCTAACACATACGCTCACCCTAAATCATTGTCGTACCCTAACCTGTCCCCTAAACCGTCCCCGTACCCTAACCCTAACCCTAACCCTTACACGAAGCTTTACCCTAACCCGTCCCCTAATCCTAACCCGTACGCTAACACTAACCCGTACCCTAACACGTACGCTCACCCTAAACCGTGGTCGTACCCTAACCTGTCCCCTACACTCTCCCCGTCCCCTAACCCTAACCCTAAACCTAACCCTGACTCTTACCCGAAGACTTACCCTGTCCCGTACCCTAATCCTAACCCGTACGCTAACACTAACCCGTACCCTAACACGTACGCTCACCCTAAACCGTTGTCGTACCCTAACCTGTCCCCTATACCGTCCCCATACCCTAACCATAACCCTTACCCTAACCCCAACACTAACCTTTACCCGAAGCCTTACCCTAAACCCTCCCCTAATCCTAACCCGCACGCAAACACTAACCCGTACCCTAACATGTACGCTCACCCTAAACCGTTGCTGTACCCTAACCTGTCCCCTAAACCTTCCCCGTCCCCTAAACCTAACCTTAACCCTAACCCTAACCCTTACCTGAAGCCTTACCCTAACCCGTCCCCTAATCCTAACCTGTACGCTAACACTAACCTGTACCATACCACGTACGCTCACCCTTAACCGTTGTCGTACCCTAACCTGTCCCCTAAACCGTCCCTGTCCCCTAACTCTAACCCTAACCCTTACCCGAAGACTTACCCTAACCCGTCCCCTAATGCTAACCCGTATGTTAACACTAACCCGTACCCTAACACGTACGCTCACCCTAAACCGTTGTCTTACCTAACCCGTCCCCTAAACCGTCCCCGTCCCATAACCCTAACCCTAACCCTTACCCGAAGCCTTACCCTAACCTGTCCCCTAATCCTAACCCGTACACTAACACTAACCTGTACCCTAACATGTACGCTCACCCTAAACCGTTGTCCTACCCTAACCTGTCCCCTAAACCCTCCCCGTCCCCTAACCCTAACCCTAACCCTAACCCTAACCCTTACCCGAAGCCTTACCTTAACACGTCCCCTATACCTAATCCGTACACTAACACTAACCCTTACCCTAACACCTACGCTCACCCTAAACCGCTGTGGTATCCTAACCTTTTCCCTAAACCGTCCCCGTCCCATAATGCTAAACCTAAATCTTTACAGATGCCTGTCCCTAAACCGTCCCCAAATCCTAACCCATACGCTAACACTAAACTGTACCCTAACATGTAGGCTCACCCTAAATCGCTGTCGTACCCTAATCTGTACCCTAAACCGTCCCTTTCCCCAACCCTATCCCTCACCCTAACACTTACACGAAGCCTTACTCTAACCTGTCCCCTAATCCTAACCCAAATGCTAACACTGACCAGTACCCTAACATGTACGCTCACCCTAAAGCATTGTCGTACCCTAACCTGTACCCTAACACGTCCTCATCCACTAACCCTAACTCTAACACTTACCTGAAGCCTTACCCTAACACATCCCCTAATCCTAAACCGTGTGCTAACACTAACCCATACCCTAACTCGTACGATCACACTAAACCGTTGTCGTACACTAACCTGTACTCTAAACCTTCCCTGTCCCCTAACCCTAACCCTAATCCTTACCGGAAAAGTTACCCTAACCCGTCCCCTAATCCTAACCCGTATGCTAACATTTACACCTACCCTAACTTGTATGCTCAATGAAAACCGTTGTCATACACTAACCTGTACCTAAACAGTCCCTGTCCCATAACCCTAACCCTAACCCTTATCCGAAGCCTTACCCTAACCCGTCACCTACGCCTAACTGGTACGCTAACACTAACACATACCCTAACATGTACACTCACCCTAAACCATTGTCTTCCCCAAACCTGTACCTTAAATCGTCCCTGGCCCTGTCCCCTAACATTAACCATAACCCTAACCCTTACCCGAAGCCTTATCCTAACCCGTCCCCTAATCCTAATCCGTACGCCAACACTAACCCATACCCTTACACCTACGCTCACCTTAAATCGTTGTCGTACACTAAATTGTACCCTAAACCGTTCCCATTCCCTAACCTAATCCCTAACCCTAACCATAAACCTAATCATTACCCGAAGCCTTAGTCTAAACTGTCCCCTAATCCTAAACCGTATGCTAGCACTAACACATACCGTAACATGTACACTCAACCTAAACTGCTGTCGTATTCTAACCTATACCCTAAACCGTTCCCATCCCCTAACCCTAACCCTAACCCGACGTCTTACCCTATCCCTTCCACTAATCATGGACCATACACTAACACTAAACCTTACCCTAACATGTATTCTCACACTAACACATTGTGGTACCCTAACCTGTACCTTGAACCGTCTCCATCTCCTAACCCTAACCCTAACCCTAACCCTTACCCTAAGCCTTACCCTAACCAGTCCCCTAATTCTAACCCATATGCTAACACTAACCTGTGCCCTAACATGTATGCTCACCCTAAACTGTTGTCGTACCCTAACCTGTACCCTAAACCGTCCCTGTCCCTGTTCCCTAACACTAACACATACCCGAATCATGTCTCTAAACCTTACACTAATCCTAACCCTTATGGTAGCACTAACATGTACCCTAAAACATACGCTCACCCTAAACTTTTGTCATTCCCTAACCTGTATCCTAAATGGTCCCAGTCCCCTAACAATAACCCTAAACCTAAACCTAAACCTAACCCTTACGTGAAGCTTTACCCTAACCCGTCCCTTAATCCTAACCCGTACGCTAATACTAACCCATAACCTAACACGTACGCTCACCCTAAATCATTGTCATACCCTAACCTGTACCATAAATCGTCGTTGTCCCCAACCTCAAACCGTTTCCCGAAACCTTATACTAACCCTTCCCCTAATCCTAACCCATAAACTAACACTAACATGTACCCTAACACTTATGCTCACCCTATACCATTGTCGTACCTTAAATTGTACCCTAAACTGTCCCCATCCCCTAACCCTAACCCTAACCCGAACCCTTACCCAAAGCCTTACGCTAACCCATCGGTAATCCTAACCCGTACGCTATCACTAACCTGTATCCTAACATGTACACTCACACTAAACAATTGTCGTACCCTATCCTGTACCCTAAAACGTCCCCATCCCCTAAACCTAAACTTAAGCCTTAGCCGAAGCCTTACCCTAACACCTCCCGTAATCCTAACCCGTTTGCAAACACTAACCCATACCTTAACACGTGTAGTCAACCTAAACTGTTGTCATACACTAAACTGTACCCTAAACCGTCCCCGTCCCCCAACCCGAACCCTAAATCTTACCCTTACCTGAAGTCTTACCTTAACCCGTCCCATAATCCGAAACTGTACGTTAACGCTAACCTATACCCTATCACGTACACTCACCCTAAACCGTTGTCATACCCTAACCTGTAACAAAAACCGTCCCCATCCCCTAACCTTAACCCTAACTCTTATCCGAAACCTTACCCTAACACGTCCTCTAATCTTAACCCATACGCTAACACTAACCCATAGCCTAAAATGTACGCTCAACCAAAACTCTTGTTTTACCCTACACTGTACCCTAAACCGTCCCCATCCCCTAACCCTAACACTTTCCCTAAACCTTACAGTAACCCGTCCCCTAATCTAAACCCGTACGCTAACACTAACTCTTACTCTAACTGCTATGCTCACCCTAAACCTTTGTCTTACACTAACCTGTACCCTAAACCGTCCCTGTCTCCATCCCCTAACCCTAACCCTAACCCTACCCCTAACCCTTACCTGAAGCCTTACCCTAACCCATCCCCTAATCCTAAACTGTACGCTAACCCTAACCAATACCCTAACACATACGCAGACCCTAAACCATTGTCCTACCATGATCTGAACCGTAAACCATCCCTGTGCCCTAACCCTAACTCTAAACCTAACCCTTTCCCAAAGCATTACACTAACCCGTCCACTAATCCTAACCCATACACTAACATGAACCCATCCCCTACCATATATGTTCTACTTAATTAGTTGTCGTACCCCAACCTGTATCCTAAACCTTCCCCATACCCTAACCCTAAACTTAACACTAACCCTTACCCGAAGCCTTACCCTAACACGTCATCTAACCCTAAACCGTACGCTAACACTAATACGTACCCTAACTGTTACGCTCACCCAAAAATGTTGTCGTACCTAACCTGTACACTAAACCATTCCCGTCCCCTAACCCAAATGCTAAAACTAACCCTTACACTAAACCTTACCCTAACCCTTCCCCTAACCCTAACCCGTACACTAACACTATCCCGTACTCTAATACATACGCTCACCCTAAACCTTACCCGTCCCCTGAGCCTAACCCTAAACCTAACCCTTACCCAAAGCCGAACCCTAACGCATCCCCTATTCCTAACCAGTTCACTTACACTAAACCATACCCAGACACGTACGCTCCCCTAAACCATTGTCGTACCCTAACATGTACCCTAAACCATCCCCTTCCCCTAACCCTACCCCTAACACTTATGCGAAGACTTACCCTAACCCGTCCCCTATTCCTAGCCCATACGGTGACACTAACCATTACCGTAACACGTATGCTCACCCTAAACCGTTTTCGTACCCTAACCTTTACCCGAATCCGTCCCTGTCCATTAACCCTAACCCTAAACCTTATGTGAAGCCTTACCTTAACCTGTCTCCTAATGTTAATCCATACACTAACACTAATCCGTACCCTCACACCTATGCTCACCCTAAATTGTTGTAGTAATATAACCTGTACCTTAAACCATCCCCATCCCCAAACCCTAACCCTAACCCCAACCCAGAGCACTTCCTCTTATGGTTCTTTACCTTAGGGAAATGAAATCAAAAAGACACATCTATGCCAAAGTTTGGGATGGCTCCTTTTACAAGAACCTCGTCTATGATACAAGTTAAATATCCCAGAAAGTGAAATTTGGATAAAGAATTAGTGGTACTTACCTACAACTGAATATCACTCAGCAATGAAATCTATGTCTTCAGGTCCAAAGCAACATAATGAGTGGATTCAGGTATGATGATTCTAAGTGAAATAAGTCACACAGAAAAAGAAACATCATAAGATGTCACTAATACACGGAACTTAATCTTGGCTACACATGAACTGAATTACAAAACAGAACAGGGTCTCAAATTTAGAAAACCTACTTATGCTTGCTTAATGGGAAAGGTGGGTTGGGCTGCTGCATAAAACCAGAGACTGAAATTAGCACACATACCGTTCCTAAAACAAATATGTAATAGAATAGACCTACTCCTTGCTCAACGAAATGGACTTGACACCCCATATTCAAGACCTAGGAATATACCTGACTAGTAAGAATCTAAAAACCGATGGATTTATATGTCCCCGTAAGAGAATCAAGCGTGTGTACAGCAGCATAAACGCAGCAGTGAAAATCATCTAAATCCCATTATCAATATAAATTTCAAGAAAAACCACAATAACAGAGAAATACAGAACAATTCTTAAATATTTCAATCAGGGCTAATGATGCAACCTGGATTCAGCACATCTACACCTAGAGCTGGGTGAGACATAAGGCAGAACACTTGGGCTCATTGGTTTGTTGAGGTTCGGTGAGCAAAAGCAGACCCTTTGAAGTCATACTGCATGGTACCTATTCCATGAGTCCCAACTGTCCAGGTTAAATGGATTCTTCTTTCAGCTAAAAAATGCACGGGGAGCCCAGAATATTGTCCACTGTGTGATCTAGAAACGTTTTTAAAGGCATCTCAAATTTCATTCCCTTGTACTCGGGCTCGGCATTCCAGATGCTTTACTAACACTCACCCAACTAGGTGAGTCGGTGCCTTTAACCTCCTGTTTGGCCCAGTTTGCAATTTCTGCGGAAGATGAACAGGAATAGGGAGAACCAAGGAGAAAGTAGCTGTAGATGTTTGGAAGGGCAAATTTAAGTCTCATTTCCCAACAGGAAGATGAATTAACCAAATGCTCAGCATACACTGCCGGAACCAGATTAGGGTCTGAAGCTATCTTGCGGTTTTGCAGTCAGCTCACAAGAAAGCGAGTTGGAGAAAGGAGCTCAGGGGCACTGTAATTCACAAACCTGCACAGTTATAAGTGACAGCAATCATCCAAAATTATATTGAAGTAAGGCTGCGAAGAGGACTTGAAAGTGAGGCAGAATTGCAGGAAACCAAACTGGGAGGAAGACTGGAGTTGCATTTAAAACATAGGAAAACAGGCAGAACGAGGACAATGATGCACTTGGCCAAAAAGTGCGTATGCGTTTTTTCCTGAATATATATATTCAGGAAAAAACGCATACGCACTTTTTGGCCAACCAAGCAAGCCTGTAAAGGAAATCTGCACTACAATGAAATCTCACTGCCCCCCCGGGCAAAAGGGCCTTCTGAAAAAAGTGTAAAATCCAGAAAGGTAGGACAGGATATGGA
Organism: Phocoena phocoena; assembly: GCF_963924675.1. Lineage (NCBI taxonomy): Eukaryota > Metazoa > Chordata > Mammalia > Artiodactyla > Phocoenidae > Phocoena > Phocoena phocoena. The sequence goes on from NW_027077477.1 coordinate 199,696, forward strand.
GAACAGGGAGCCTTGTTATGCTGAATGGCAGGATGTAAATTGCCAACAGCCACCCTGGAGAAGTGTATGGTGTTTCCTGAAACACGTAAGAAATAAAGCAACACAGCCTATGGCAATTGCACTTATGGTCCTATTCCTTAGGGAAAATAAAATCAAAAACAGAGAGCCACCCCAAAGTTTGGGACGGCTGTGTTCCCAAGAAGCTCGTCTACAGTACCAGGTAAATATCCCAGAAAGCAAAAAATGGATAAAGAAGTTGTGGCATGTACGTACAATGCAATATCACTCAGCAATGTAATCTGTTTCATCAGGCCCGTAGCGGCATAGTGAGTGGATGCAGGTACGGTGATTCTGCGTGAACTACGTCACACAGAAAAAGAAACATCATAAGATATCACTAATACACGGAATGTAAACTTGACTACACATGAACTGAATTACAAAACAGAACAGGGTCTCAATTTTAGAAAACCAACTAGTGCTTGCTTATGGGGAAAGGTGCCTTGGGGTGCTGCATAAAACCAGAGACTGAAATTAGCACAGATAACATTCCATAAGCCAAATATGTAACAGACAAGACCTACTCCTTGCTCAACGAAATGGACCCAACACCACATATTCAACGCCTAAGAATATACCTGACTAGGAAGAATCTTAAAACCCATGGATATATATGTCTCCGTAAGAGAATCAAGCGTGTGTACAGCGGCCGAAACGCAGCAGTGAAAATCCGATAAATCCCATTATCAAAATAAATTTTGAAAACAAAACACAAAGACAGTGAAATAGAGAGCAATTCTTAAATAATTCACTCAGGGCATGTGATGCAGCCGGGATTGACCACATCTACACCCACAGCTGGTTGAGACATAAGGCTGGACACTTCAGGCTGATAGCATTGGTGAGTTTCGGTGAGCAAATGCAGACCCTTTGAAGTCATACTGCATGGTACCCATTCCATGGGTCCCAACTCTCCAGGTTCAAGGGATTCTTCCTCAAGCTAAAACATGCATGGGAAACCCAGAGTATCGTCCACCGTGTGATTGGGAAACGATTTAAAATGCATCTCAGTTTTCGTATCCTGATCCTCGGGTTCACCATTCCAGATGCTTTACTAACACTCTCCCCGCTTGGAGAGTCAGTGCCTTTAACCTCCTGTTTGGGACAGTTTGCAATTTCTGTGCAAGATGAAAAGGAATAGGGAGAACCAATGAGAGACTACCTGTAGGTGTCTGCACGGACAAATGTAACACTCATTGCCCACCAGGAAGAGGAATTAAACAAAGGCTCAGTGTGCCCTGCTGGAAACAGATTAGGGCCTGAAGCAATCCTGCGGTTTTGTGCCCAGCTCACAAGAAAGCGAGTTGAAGAAAGGAGCTCAGGGGCACTGTAATTCACAAACCTGCAGAGTTATAAATGACAGCTATCCTCCAAAAATATATTGAAGTAAGCCTGCGAAGGGGACTGGAAAGCGGGGCAGAGTTTCAGGAAAACGATTGCAGGGGGTAGACTGGATTTGCCCTGAAAGCATAGGAAAAGAGGCAGAACGTCGACAATGATGCACTTGGCCAAAAAGTGTGTATGCGTTTTTTCCTGAATATATTCAGGAAAAAACGCATAAGCCCTTTTTGGCCAACCAAGCAAGCCTGTAAAGGAAATCTGCACTACAATGAAGTCTCACTGCCCCCCAGGCAAAAGGGCCATCTGAAAAAAGTGTAAAATCCAGAAAGTTAGGACAGGATATGGAGAACAGGGAGCCTTGTTATGCTGATTGGCAGGATGTAAATTGCCAGCAGCCACCCTGGAGAAGTGTATGGTGATTCCTGAAACACGTAAGAAACAAAGCAACACAGCCTATGGCACTTCCACTTATGGTCCTATAGCTTACAGAAATTAAAATTAAAAACAGACTGCCACCCCAATATTTGTGACGGCTGTGTTCACAAGAAGCTCGTCTACAGTATCAGGTAAATATCCCAGAAAGCAAAAAATGGATAAAGAAGTTGTGGCACGTATGTACAATGCAATATCACTCAGCAATGAAATCTGTGTCATCAGGCCCGTAGCGGCACACTGAGTGGATGCAGGTACGGTGATTCTACGTGAACTACGTCACACAGAAAAAGAAACATCATAAGATATCACTAATACACGGAATGTAAACTTGACTACACATGAACTGAATTACAAAACAGAACAGAGTCTCAAATTTAGAAAACCAACTAGTGCTTGCTTATGGGGAAAGGTGCCTTGGGGTGCTGCATAAAACTAGAGACTGAAATTAGCACAGATAACTTTCCATAAGCCAAATATGTAATAGACAAGACCTACTCCTTGCTCAACGAAATGGACCCAACACCACATATTCAACGCCTAGGAATATACCTGACTAGGAAGAATCTTAAAACCCATGGATATATATGTCTCCGTAAGAGAATCAAGCGTGTGTACAGCGGCCGAAACGCAGCAGTGAAAATCCGATAAATCCCATTATCAAAATAAATTTCGAAAACAAAACACAAAGACAGTGAAATAGAGAGCAATTCTTAAATAATTCACTCAGGGCATGTGATGCAACCGGGATTGACCACATCTACACCCAGAGCTGGTTGAGACATAAGGCTGGACACTTCAGGCTGATAGCATTGGTGAGTTTCGCTGAGCAAATGCAGACCCTTTGAAGTCATACTGCATGGTACCCATTCCATGGGTCCCAACTCTCCAGGTTCAAGGGATTCTTCCTCTAGCTAAATCATGTATGGGAAACCCAGAGTATCATTCACCGTGTGATTGGGAAATGATTTAAAATGCATCTCAGTTTTCGTATCCTGGTCCTCGGGTTCACCATTCCAGATGCTTTACTAACACTCTCCCAGCTTGGAGAGTCAGTGCCTTTAACCTCCTGTTTGGCACAGCTTGCAATTTCTGTGCAAGATGAACAGGAATAGGGAGAACCAATGCGAGACTAGCTGTAGGTGTCTGCACGGGAACATGTAACGCTCATTGCCCACCAGGAAGAGGAATTAAAAAAAGGCTCAGTGTGCCCTGCTGGAAACAGATTAGGGCCTGAAGCAATCCAGCGGTTTTGTGCCCAGCTCACAAGAAACCGAGTTGAAGAAAGGAGCTCAGAGGCACTGTAATTCACAAACCTGCAGAATTATAAATGACAGCTATCCTCCAAAAATATACTGAAGCCTGCGAAGGGGATTTGAATGTGGGGCAGAATTTCAGGAAAACGATTGCAGGGGGTAGACTGGAATTGCCCTGAAAGCATAGGAAAAGAGGCACAACGTCGACAATGATGCACTTGGCCAAAAAGGGCGTATGCGTTTTTTCCTGAATATATTCAGGAAAAAACGCATACGCCCTTTTTGGCAAACCAAGCAAGCCTGTAAAGGAAATCTTCACTAAAATGAAGTCTCACTGCCCCCCGGGCAAAAGGGCCATCTGAAAAAAGTGTAAAATCCAGAAAGGTAGGACAGGATATGGAGAACAGGGAGCCTTGTTATGCTGATTGGCAGGATGTAAATTGCCAGCAGCCACCCTGGAGAAGTGTATGGTGTTTCCTAAAACACGTAAGAAACAAAGCAACACAGCCTATGGCACTTCCAGTTACGGTCCTATAGCTTACGGAAATTAAAATCAAAAACAGAGAGCCACCCCAATATTTGGGACGGCTGTGTTCACAAGCAGCTCGTCTACAGTATCAGGTAAATATCCCAGAAAGCAAAAAATGGATAAAGAATTTGTGGCACGTACGTACAATGCAATATCACTCAGCAATGAATTCTGTGTCATCAGGCCCGTAGCGGCATAGTGAGTGGATGCAGGTACGGTGATTTTACGTGAACTACGTCACACAGAAAAAGAAACCTCATAAGATATCACTAATACACGGAATGTAAACTTGACTACACATGAACTGAATTACAATACAGAACAGGGTCTCAAATTTAGAAAACCAACTAGTGCTTGCTTATGGGGAAAGGTGCGTTGGGGTGCTGCATAAAACCAGAGACTGAAATTAGCACAGATAACATTCCATAAGCCAAATATGTAATAGACAAGACCTACTCCTTGCTCAACGAAATGGACTCAACACCACATATTCAACGCCTAGGAATATATCTGACTAGGAAGAATCTTAAAACCCATGGATATATATGTCTCCGTAAGAGAATCAAGCGTGTGTACAGCGGCCGAAACGCAGCAGTGAAAATCCGATAAATCCCATTATCAAAATAAATTTCGTAAACAAAACACAAAGACAGTGAAAGAGAGAGCAATTCTTAAATAATTCACTCAGGGCATGTGATGCAACCGGGATTGACCACATCTACACCCAGAGCTGGTTGAGACATAAGGCTAGACACTTCAGGCTGATAGCATTGGTGAGGTTCGGTGAGCAAATGCAGACCCTTTGAAGGCACACTGCATGGTACCCATTCCATGGGTCCCAAATCTCCAGGTTCAAGGGATTCTACTTACAGCTAAAACATGCATGGGAAACCCAGAGTATCGTCCACCGTGTGATTGGGAAATGATTTAAAATGCATCTCAGTTTTCGTATCCTGGTCCTCGGGTTCACCATTCCAGATGCTTTACTAACACTCTCCCTGCTTGGAGAGTCAGTGCCTTTAACCTCCTGTTTGGCACAGCTTGCAATTTCTGTGCAAGATGAACAGGAATAGGGAGAACCAATGAGAGACTAGCTGTAGGTGTCTGCACGGGCAAATGTAATGCTCATTGCCGAACAGGAAGAGGAATTAAACAAAGGCTCAGCGTGCCCTGCTGAAAACAGATTAGGGCCTGAAGGAATCCTGCGGTTTTGTGCCCAGCTCACAAGAAAGCGAGTTGAAGAAATGAGATCAGGGGCACTGTAATTCACAAACCTGCAGAGTTATAAATGACAGCTATCCTCCAAAAATATATTGAAGTAAGCCTGCGAAGGGGACTTGAAAGCGGGGCAGAATTTCAGGAAAACGATTGCAGGGGGTAGACTGGAATTGCCCTGAAAGCATAGGAAAAGAGGCAGAACGTCGACAATGATGCACTTGGCCAAAAAGGGCGTATGCGTTTTTTTCTGAATATATTCAGGAAAAAACGCATATGCCCTTTTTGTCCAACCAAGCAAGCCTGTAAAGGAAATCTGCACTACAATGAAGTCTCACTGCCCCCCGGGCAAAAGGGCCATCTGAAAAAAGTGTAAAATCCAGAAAGGTAGGACAGGATATGGAGAACAGGGCGCCTTGTTATGCTGATTGGCAGGATGTAAATTGCCAGCAGCCACCCTGGAGAAGTGTATGGTGTTTCCTGAAACACGTAAGAAAGAAAGCAACACTGCCTATGGCACTTCCACTTATGGTCCTATAGCTTACGGAAATTAAAATCAAAAACAGACAGCCACCCCAATATTTGGGACGGCTGTGTTCACAAGAAGCTCGTCTACAGTATCAGGTAAATATCCCAGAAAGCAAAAAATGGATAAAGAAGTTGTGGCACGTACGTACAATGCATTATCACTCAGCAATGAAATCTGTGTCATCAGGCCTGTAGCGGCATAGTGAGTGGATGCAGGTACGGTGATTCTACGTGAACTACGTCACACAGAAAAAGAAACATCATAAGATATCACTAATACACGTAATGTAAACTTGACTACACATGAACTGAATTACAAAACAGAACAGGGTCTCAAATTTAGAAAACCAACTAGTGCTTGCTTATGGTTAAATGTGCGTTGGGGTGCTGCATAAAACCAGAGACTGAAATTCGCACAGATAACTTTCCATAAGCCAAATATGTAATAGACAAGACCTACTCCTTGCTCAACGAAATGGACCCAAAACCATATATACAACGCCTAGGAATATACCTGACTAGGAAGAATATTAAAACCCATGAATATATATGTCTCCGTACGAGAATCAAGCGTGTGTACAGCGGCCGAAACGCAGCAGTGAAAATCCGATAAATCCCATTATCAAAATAAATTTCGAAAACAAAACACAAAGACAGTGAAATAGAGAGCAATTCTTAAATAATTCACTCAGGGCATGTGATGCAACCGGGATTTAACACATCTACCACCAGAGCTTGTTGAGACATAAGGCTGGACACTTCAGGCTGATAGCATTGGTGAGTTTCGGTGAGCAAATGCAGACCCTTTGAAGTCATACTGCATGGTACCCATTCCATGGGTCCCAACTCTCCAGGTTCAACGGATTCTTCCTCCAGCTAAAACATGCATGGGAAACCCAGAGTATCGTCCACCGTGTGATTGGGAAACGATTTAAAATGCATCTCAGATTTCGTATCCTGTTCCTCGGGTTCACCATTCCAGACGCTTTACTAACACTCTCCCCGCTTGGAGAGTCAGTGCCTTTAACCTCCTGTTTGGCACAGCTTGCAATTTCTGTGCAAGATGAACAGGAATAGGGAGAATCAATGAGAGACTAGCTGTAGGTGTCTGCACGGGCAAATGTAACGCTCATTGCCCACCAGGAAGAGGAATTAAACAAAGGCTCAGTGTGCCCTGCTGGAAACAGATTAGGGCCTGAAGCAATCCTGCGGTTTTGTGCCCAGCTCACAAGAACGCGAGTTGAAGAAAGGAGCTCAGGGGCACTGTAATTCACAAACCTGCAGAGTTATAAATGACAGCTATCTTCCAAAAGTATATTGAAGTAAGCGTGTGAAGGGCCTTGAAAGCGGGGCAGAATTTCAGGAAAACGATTGCAGGGGGTAGACTGGAATTGCCCTGAAAGCATAGGAAAAGAGGCACAACGTCGACAATGATGCACTTGGCCAAAAAGGGCGTATGCGTTTTTTCCTGAATATATTCAGGAAAAAACGCATACGCCCTTTTTGGCCAACCAAGCAAGCCTGTAAAGGAAATCTGCACTACAATGAAGTCTCACTGCCCCCCAGGCAAAAGGGCCATCTGAAAAAAGTGTAAAATCCAGAAAGTTAGGACAGGATATGGAGAACAGGGAGTCTTGTTATGCTGATTGGCAGGATGTAAATTGCCAGCAGCCACCCTGGAGAAGTGTATGGTGTTTCCTGAAACACGTAAGAAACAAAGCAACACAGCCTATGGCACTTCCACTTATGGTCCTATAGCTTACGGAAATTAAAATCAAAAACAGACAGCCACCCCAATATTTGGGACGGCTGTGTTCACAAGAAGCTCGTCTACAGTATCAGGTAAATATCCCAGAAAGCAAAAAATGGATAAAGAAGTTGTGGCACGTACGTACAATGCAATATCACTCAGCAATGAAATCTGTGTCATCAGGCCCATAGCGGCATAGTGAGTGGATGCAGGTACGGTGATTCTACGTGAACTACGTCACACAGAAAAAGAAACATTATAAGATATCACTAATACACGGAAAGTAAACTTGACTACACATGAACTGAATTACAAAACAGAACAGGGTCTCAAATTTAGAAAACCAACTAGTGCTTGCTTATGGGGAAAGGTGCCTTGGGGTGCTGCATAAAACCAGAGACTGAAATTAGCACAGATAACTTTCCATAAGCCAAATATGTAATAGACAAGACCTACTCCTTGCTAAACGAAATGGACCCAACACCACATATTCAACGCCTAGGAATATACCTGACTAGGAAGAATCTTAAAACCCATGGATATATATGTCTCTGTAAGAGAATCAAGCGGGTGTACTGCGGCCGAAACGCAGCAGTGAAAATCCGATAAATCCCATTATCAAAATAAATTTCGAAAACAAAACACAAAGACAGTGAAATAGAGAGCAATTCTTAAATAATTCACTCAGGGCATGTGATGCAACCGGGATTGACCACATCTACACCCAGAGCTGGTTGAGACATAAGGCTGGACACTTCAGGCTGATAGCATTGGTGAGTTTTGGTGAGCAAATGCACACCCTTTGAAGTCATACTGCATGGTACCCATTCCATGGGTCCCAACTCTCCAGGTTCAAGGGATTCTTCCTCCAGCTAAAACAGGTATGGGAAACCCAGAGTATCGTCCACCGTGTGATTGGGAAATGATTTAAAATGCATCTCAGTTTTCGTATCCTGGTCCTCGGCTTCACCATTCCAGACGCTTTACTAACACTCTCCCCGCTTGGAGAGTCAGAACATTTAACCTCCTGTTTGGCACAGCTTGCAATTTCTGTGCAAGATGAACAGGAATAAGGAGAACCAATGAGAGACTAGCTCTAGTTGTCTGCACGGGCAAATGTAACGCTCATTTCCCACCAGGAAGAGGAATTAACCAAAGGCTCAGCGTGCCCTGCTGGCAACAGATTAGTGCCTGAAGCAATCCTGCGGTTTTGTGCCCAGCTCACAAGAAAGCGAGTTGAAGAAAGGAGCTCAGGGGCACTGTAATTCACAAACCTGCAGAGTTATAAATGACAGCTATTTTCCAAAAGTATATTGAAGTAAGCCTGCGAAGGGGACTTGAAATCGGGGCAGAATTTCAGGAAAACGATTGCAGGGGGTAGACTGTAATTGCCCTGAAAGCATAGGAAAAGAGGCACAACGTCGACAAAGATGCACTTGGCCAAAAAGGGCGTATGCGTTTTTTCCTGAATATATTCAGGAAAAAACGCATACGCCCTTTTTGGCCAACCAAGCAAGCCTGTAAAGGAAATCTGCACTACAATGAAATCTCACTGCCCCCCCGGGCAAAAGGGCCATCTGAGAAAAGTGTAAAATCCAGAAAGATAGGACAGGATATGGAGAACAGGGAGCCTTGTTATGCTGATTGGCAGGATGTAAATTGCCAGCAGCCACCCTGGAGAAGTGTATGGTGTTTCCTGAAACACGTAAGAAACAAAGCAACACAGCCTATGGCACTTCCACTTATGGTCCTATAGCTTACGGAAATTAAAATCAAAAACAGACAGTCACCCCAATATTTGGGACGGCTGTGTTCACAAGAAGCTAGTCTACAGTCCCAGGTATATATCCCAGAAAGCAAAAAATGGATAAAGAAGTTGTGGCACGTACGTGCAATGCAATATCACTCAGCAATGAAATCTGTGTCATCAGGCCCGTAGCGGCATAGTGAGTGGATGCAGGTACAGTGATTCTACGTGAACTAGGTCACACAGAAAAAGAAACATCATAAGATATCACTAATACACGGAATGTAAACTTGACTACACATGAACTGAATTACAAAACAGAACAGGGTCTCAAATTTAGAAAACCAACTAGTGCTTGCTTATGGGGAAAGGTGCCTTGGGGTGCTGCATAAAACCAGAGAGTGAAATTAGCACAGATAACTTTCCATAAGCCAAATATATAATAGACAAGACCTACTCCTTGCTCAACGAAATGGACCCAACACCACATATTCAACGCCTAGGAATATACCTGACTAGGAAGTATCTTAAAACCCATGGATATATATGTCTCTGTAAGAGAATAAAACGTGTGTACAGCGGCCGAAACGCAGCAGTGAAAATCCGATAAATCCCATTATCAAAATAAATTTCGAAAACAAAACACAAAGACAGTGAAATAGAGAGCAATTCTTAAATAATTCACTCAGGGCATGTGATGCAACCGGGATTGACCACATCTACACCCAGAGCTGGTTGAGACATAAGGCTGGACACTTCAGGCTGATAGCATTGGTGAGTTTCAGTGAGCAAATGCAGACCCTTTGAAGTCATACTGCATGGTACCTATTCCATGGGTCCCAACTCTTCAGGTGCAAGGCATTCTTCCTCCAGCTAAAACATGCATGGGAAACCCACAGTATGGTACACCGTGTGATTGGGAAACGATTTAAAATGCATCTCAGTTTTCGTAACCTGGTCCTCGGTTTTACCATTCCAGAGGCTTTACTAACACTCTCCCTGCTTGGAGAGTCAGTGCCTTTAACCTCCTGTTTGGCACAGCTTGCAGTTTCTGTGCAAGATGAACAGGAATAGGGAGAACCAATGAGAGACTAGCTGTAGGTGTCTGCACGGGCAAATGTAACGCTCATTTCCCACCAGGAAGAGGAATTAACCAAAGGCTCAGCATGCCCTGCCGGAAACAGATTAGGGCCTGAAGCAATCCTGCGGTTTTGTGCCCAGCTCACAAGAAAGCGAGTTGAAGAAAGGAGCTCAGGGGCACTGTAATTCACAAACCTGCAGAGTTATAAATGACAGCTATCCTCCAAAAATATATTGAAGTAAGCCTGCGAAGGGGACTTGAAAGCGGGGCAGAATTTCAGGAAAACCATTGCAGGGGGTAGACTGGAATTGCCCTGAAAGCATAGGAAAAGAGGCAGAACGTCGACAATGATGCACATGGCCAAAAAGGGCGTATGCGTTTTTTCCTGAATATATTCAGGAAAAAACGCATATGCCCTTTTGGGCCAACCAAGCAAGCCTGTAAAGGAAATCTGCACTACAATGAAGTCTCACTGCCCCCCGGGCAAAAGGGCCATCTGAAAAAAGTGTAAAATCCAGAAAGGTAGGACAGGATATGGAGAACAGGGAGCCTTGTTATGCTGATTGGCAGGATGTAAATTGCCAACAGCCACCCTGGAGAAGTGTATGGTGTTTCCTGAAACACGTAAGAAACAAAGCAACACAGCCTATGGCACTTCCACTTATGGTCCTATAGCTTACGGAAATTAAAATCAAAAACAGACAGTCACCCCAATATTTGGGACGGCTGTGTTCACAAGAAGCTAGTCTACAGTCCCAGGTATATATCCCAGAAAGCAAAAAATGGATAAAGAAGTTGTGGCACGTACGTGCAATGCAATATCACTCAGCAATGAAATCTGTGTCATCAGGCCCGTAGCGGCATAGTGAGTGGATGCAGGTACAGTGATTCTACGTGAACTAGGTCACACAGAAAAAGAAACATCATAAGATATCACTAATACACGGAATGTAAACTTGACTACACATGAACTGAATTACAAAACAGAACAGGGTCTCAAATTTAGAAAACCAACTAGTGCTTGCTTATGGGGAAAGGTGCCTTGGGGTGCTGCATAAAACCAGAGAGTGAAATTAGCACAGATAACTTTCCATAAGCCAAATATATAATAGACAAGACCTACTCCTTGCTCAACGAAATGGACCCAACACCACATATTCAACGCCTAGGAATATACCTGACTAGGAAGTATCTTAAAACCCATGGATATATATGTCTCTGTAAGAGAATAAAACGTGTGTACAGCGGCCGAAACTCAGCAGTGAAAATCCGATAAATCCCATTATCAAAATAAATTTCGAAAACAAAACACAAAGACAGTGAAATAGAGAGCAATTCTTAAATAATTCACTCAGGGCATGTGATGCAACCGGGATTGACCACATCTACACCCAGAGCTGGTTGAGACATAAGGCTGGACACTTCAGGCTGATAGCATTGGTGAGTTTCAGTGAGCAAATGCAGACCCTTTGAAGTCATACTGCATGGTACCTATTCCATGGGTCCCAACTCTTCAGGTGCAAGGCATTCTTCCTCCAGCTAAAACATGCATGGGAAACCCACAGTATGGTACACCGTGTGATTGGGAAACGATTTAAAATGCATCTCAGTTTTCGTAACCTGGTCCTCGGTTTTACCATTCCAGAGGCTTTACTAACACTCTCCCTGCTTGGAGAGTCAGTGCCTTTAACCTCCTGTTTGGCACAGCTTGCAGTTTCTGTGCAAGATGAACAGGAATAGGGAGAACCAATGAGAGACTAGCTGTAGGTGTCTGCACGGGCAAATGTAACGCTCATTTCCCACCAGGAAGAGGAATTAACCAAAGGCTCAGCATGCCCTGCCGGAAACAGATTAGGGCCTGAAGCAATCCTGCGGTTTTGTGCCCAGCTCACAAGAAAGCGAGTTGAAGAAAGGAGCTCAGGGGCACTGTAATTCACAAACCTGCAGAGTTATAAATGACAGCTATCCTCCAAAAATATATTGAAGTAAGCCTGCGAAGGGGACTTGAAAGCGGGGCAGAATTTCAGGAAAACCATTGCAGGGGGTAGACTGGAATTGCCCTGAAAGCATAGGAAAAGAGGCAGAACGTCGACAATGATGCACATGGCCAAAAAGGGCGTATGCGTTTTTTCCTGAATATATTCAGGAAAAAACGCATATGCCCTTTTGGGCCAACCAAGCAAGCCTGTAAAGGAAATCTGCACTACAATGAAGTCTCACTGCCCCCCGGGCAAAAGGGCCATCTGAAAAAAGTGTAAAATCCAGAAAGGTAGGACAGGATATGGAGAACAGGGAGCCTTGTTATGCTGATTGGCAGGATGTAAATTGCCAACAGCCACCCTGGAGAAGTGTATGGTGTTTCCTGAAACACGTAAGAAACAAAGCAACACAGCCTATGGCACTTCCACTTATGGTCCTATAGCTTACGGAAATTAAAATCAAAAACAGACAGCCACCCCAATATTTGGGACAGCTGTGTTCACAAGAAGCTCGTCTACAGTATCAGGTAAATATCCCAGAAAGCAAAAAATGGATAAAGAAGTTGTGGCACGTACGTGCAATGCAATATCACTCAGCAATGAAATCTGTGTCATCAGGCCCATAGCGGCATAGTGAGTGGATGCAGGTACGGTGATTCTACGTGAAGTACGTCACACAGAAAAAGAAACATCATAAGATATCACTAATACACGGAAAGTAAACTTGACTACACATGAACTGAATTACAAAACAGAACAGGGTCTCAATTTTAGAAAACCAACTAGTGCTTGCTTATGGGGAAAGGTGCCTTGGGGTGCTGCATAAAACCAGAGACTGAAATTAGCACAGATAACTTTCCATAAGCCAAATATGTAATAGACAAGACCTACTCCTTGCTCAACTAAATGGACCCAAGACCACATATTCAACGCCTAGGAATATACCTGACTAGGAAGAATCTTAAAACCCATGGATATATATGTCTCCGTAAGAGAATCAAGCGTGTGTACAGCGGCCGAAACGCAGCAGTGAAAATCCGATAAATCCCATTATCAAAATAAATTTTGAAAACAAAACACAAAGACAGTGAAATAGAGAGCAATTCTTAAATAATTCACTCAGGGCATGTGATGCAACCGGGATTGACCACATCTACACCCAGAGCTGGTTGAGGCATAAGGCTGGACACTTCAGGCTGATAGCATTGGTGAGTTTCGGTGAGCAAATGCAGACCCTTTAAAATCATACTGCATGGTACCCATTCCATGGGTCCCAACTCTCCAGGTTCAAGGGATTCTTCCTCCAGCTAAAACATGCATGGGAAACCCAGAGTATCGTCCACCGTGTGATTGGGAAACGATTTAAAATGCATCTCAGTTTTCGTATCCTGGTCCTCGGCTTCACCATTCCAGATGCTTTACTAACACTCTCCCCGCTTGGAGAGTCAGTGCCTTTAACCTCCTGTTTGGCACAGCTTGCAAATTCTGTGCAAGATGAACAGGAATAGGGAGAACCAATGAGAGACTAGCTGTAGGTGTCTGCACGGGCAAATGTAACGCTCATTGCCCACCAGGAAGAGAAATTAAACAAAGGCTCAGCGTGTCCTGCTGGAAAGAGATTAGGGCCTGAAGCAATCCTGCGGTTTTGTGCCCAGCTCACAAGAAAGCGAGTTGAAGAAAGGAGCTCAGGGGCACTGTAATTCACAAACCTGCAGAGTTATAAATGACAGCTATCCTCCAAAAATATATTGAAGTAAGCCTGGGACGGGGACTTGAAAGCGGGGCAGAATTTCAGGAAAACGATTGCAGGGGGTAGACGGGAATTGCCCTGAAAGCATAGGAAAAGAGGCACAACGTCGACAATGATGCACTTGGCCAAAAAGGGCGTAGGCGTTTTATCCTGAATATATTCAGGAAAAAACGCATACGCCCTTTTGGGCCAACCAAGCAAGCCTGTAAAGGAAATCTGAACTACAATGAAGTCTCACGGCCCCCCGGGCAAAAGGGCCATCTGAAAAAAGTGTAAAATCCAGAAAGTTAGGACAGGATATGGAGAACAGGGAGTCTTGTTATGCTGATTGGCAGGATGTAAATTGCCAGCAGCCACCCTGGAGAAGTGTATGGTGTTTCCTGAAACACGTAAGAAACAAAGCAACACAGCCTATGGCACTTCCACTTATGGTCCTATAGCTTACGGAAATTAAAATCAAAAACAGACAGCCACCCCAATATTTGGGACGGCTGTGTTCACAAGAAGCTCGTCTACAGTATCAGGTAAATATCCCAGAAAGCAAAAAATGGATAAAGAAGTTGTGGCACGTACGTACAATGCAATATCACTCAGCAATGAAATCTGTGTCATCAGGCCCATAGCGGCATAGTGAGTGGATGCAGGTACGGTGATTCTACGTGAACTACGTCACACAGAAAAAGAAACATTATAAGATATCACTAATACACGGAAAGTAAACTTGACTACACATGAACTGAATTACAAAACAGAACAGGGTCTCAAATTTAGAAAACCAACTAGTGCTTGCTTATGGGGAAAGGTGCCTTGGGGTGCTGCATAAAACCAGAGACTGAAATTAGCACAGATAACTTTCCATAAGCCAAATATGTAATAGACAAGACCTACTCCTTGCTCAACGAAATGGACCCAACACCACATATTCAACGCCTAGGAATATACCTGACTAGGAAGAATCTTAAAACCCATGGATATATATGTCTCCGTAAGAGAATCAAGCGGGTGTACTGCGGCCGAAACGCAGCAGTGAAAATCCGATAAATCCCATTATCAAAATAAATTTCGAAAACAAAACACAAAGACAGTGAAATAGAGAGCAATTCTTAAATAATTCACTCAGGGCATGTGATGCAACCGGGATTGACCACATCTACACCCAGAGCTGGTTGAGACATAAGGCTGGACACTTCAGGCTGATAGCATTGGTGAGTTTTGGTGAGCATATGCACACCCTTTGAAGTCATACTGCATGGTATCCATTCCATGGGTCCCAACGCTCCAGGTTCATGGGATTCTTCCTCCAGCTAAAACATGCATGGGAAACCCAGAGTATCGTCCACCGTGTCATTGGGAAATGATTTAAAATGCATCTCAGTTTTCGTATCCTGGTCCTCGGGTTCACCATTCCAGACGCTTTACTAACACTCTCCCCGCGTGGAGAGTCTGTACATTTAACTTCCTGTTTGGCACAGCTTGCAATTTCTGTGCAAGATGAACAGGAATAAGGAGAACCAATGAGAGACTAGCTCTAGTTGTCTGCACGGGCAAATGTAACGCTCATTTCCCACCAGGAAGAGGAATTAACCAAAGGCTCAGCGTGCCCTGCTGGCAACAGATTAGTGCCTGAAGCAATCCTGCGGTTTTGTGCCCAGCTCACAAGAAAGCGAGTTGAAGAAAGGAGCTCAGGGGCACTGTAATTCACAAACCTGCAGAGTTATAAATGACAGCTATTTTCCAAAAGTATATTGAAGTAAGCCTGCGAAGGGGACTTGAAATCGGGGCAGAATTTCAGGAAAACGATTGCAGGGGGTAGACTGTAATTGCCCTGAAAGCATAGGAAAAGAGGCACAACGTCGAGTATGATGCACTTGGCCAAAAAGGGCGTATGCGTTTTTTCCTGAATATATTCAGGAAAAAACGCATACGCCCTTTTTGGCCAACCAAGCAAGCCTGTAAAGGAAATCTGCACTACAATGAAATCTCACTGCCCCCCCGGGCAAAAGGGCCATCTGAGAAAAGTGTAAAATCCAGAAAGATAGGACAGGATATGGAGAACAGGGAGCCTTGTTATGCTGATTGGCAGGATGTAAATTGCCAGCAGCCACCCTGGAGAAGTGTATGGTGTTTCCTGAAACACGTAAGAAACAAAGCAACACAGCCTATGGCACTTCCACTTATGGTCCTATAGCTTACGGAAATTAAAATCAAAAACAGACAGTCACCCCAATATTTGGGACGGCTGTGTTCACAAAAGCTAGTCTACAGTCCCAGGTATATATCCCAGAAAGCAAAAAATGGATAAAGAAGTTGTGGCACGTACGTGCAATGCAATATCACTCAGCAATGAAATCTGTGTCATCAGGCCCGTAGCGGCATAGTGAGTGGATGCAGGTACAGTGATTCTACGTGAACTAGGTCACACAGAAAAAGAAACATCATAAGATATCACTAATACACGGAATGTAAACTTGACTACACATGAACTGAATTACAAAACAGAACAGGGTCTCAAATTTAGAAAACCAACTAGTGCTTGCTTAAGGGGAAAGGTGCCTTGGGGTGCTGCATAAAACCAGAGACTGAAATTAGCACAGATAACTTTCCATAAGCCAAATATATAATAGACAAGACCTACTCCTTGCTCAACGAAATGGACCCAACACCACATATTCAACGCCTAGGAAAATACCTGACTAGGAAGAATCTTAAAACCCATGGATATATATGTCTCCGTAAGAGAAACAAGCGTGTGTACAGCGGCCGAAACGCAGCAGTGAAATTCCGATAAATCCCATTATCAAAATAAATTTCGAAAACAAAACACAAAGACAGTGAAATAGAAAGCAATTCTTAAATAATTCACTCAGGGCATGTGATGCAACCGGGATTGACCACATCTACACCCAGAGCTGGTTGAGACATAAGGCTGGACACTTCAGGCTGATAGCATTGGTGAGTTTCGGGGAGCAAATGCAGACCCTTTGAAGTCATACTGCATGGTACCCATTCCATGGGTCCCAACTCTCCAGGTTCAAGGGATTCTTCCTCCAGCTAAAACATGCATGGGAAACCCAGAGTATCGTCCACCGTGTGATTGGGAAACGATTTAAAATGCATCTCAGTTTTCGTATCCTGGTCCTCGGGTTCACCATTCCAGATGCTTTACTAACACTCTCCCCGCTTGGAGAGTCAGTGCCTTTAACCTCCTCTTTGGCACAGCTTGCAATTTCTGTGCAAGATGAACAGGAATAGGGAGAACCAATGAGAGACTAGCTGTAGGTGTCTGCACGGGCAAATGTAACGCTCATTGCCCACCAGGAAGAGGAATTAAACAAAGGCTCAGTGTGCCCTGCTGGAAACAGATTAGGGCCTGAAGCAATCCTACGGTTTTGTGCCCAGCTCACAAGAAAGCGAGTTGAAGAAAGGAGCTCAGGGGCACTGTAATTCACAAACCTGCAGAGTTATAAATGACAGCTATCTTCCAAAAGTATATTGAAGTAAGCCTGTGAAGGGGACTTGAAAGCGGGGCAGAATTTCAGGAAAACGATTGCAGGGGGTAGACTGGAATTGCCCTGAAAGCATAGGAAAAGAGGCACAACGTCGACAATGATGCACTTGGCCAAAAAAGGCGTATGCGTTTTTTCCTGAATATATTCAGGAAAAAACGCATACGCCCTTTTTGGCCAACCAAGCAAGCCTGTAAAGGAAATCTGCACTACAATGAAGTCTCACTGCCCCCCGGGAAAAAGGGCCATCTGAAAAAAGTGTAAAATCCAGAAAGGTAGGACAGGATATGGAGAACAGGGAGCTTTGTTATGCTGATTGGCAGGATGTAAATTGCCAGCAGCCACCCTGGAGAAGTGTATGGTGTTTCCTGAAACACGTAAGAAACAAAGCAACACAGCCTATGGCACTTCCACTTATGGTCCTATAGCTTACGGAAATTAAAATCAAAAACAGACAGCCACCCCAATATTCGGGACAGCTGTGTTCACAAGAAGCTCGTCTACAGTATCAGGTAAATATCCCAGAAAGCAAAAAATGGATAAAGAAGTTGTGGCACGTACGTACAATGCAATATCACTCAGAAATGAAATCTGTGTCATCAGGCCCGTAGTGGCATAATGAGTGGATGCAGGTACGGTGATTCTACGTGAACTACGTCACACAGAAAAAGAAACATCATAAGATGTCTCTAATACACGGAATGTAAACTTGACTACACATGAACTGAATTACAAAACAGAACAGGGTCTCAAATTTAGAAAACCAACTAGTGCTTGCTTATGGGGAAAGGTGCCTTGGGGTGCTGCATAAAACCAGAGACTGAAATTAGCACAGATAACTTTCCATAAGCCAAATATGTAATAGACAAGACCTACTCCTTGCTCAACGAAATGGACCCAACACCACATATTCAACGCCTAGGAATATACCTGACTAGGAAGAATCTTAAAACCCATGGATATACATGTCTCCGTAAGAGAATCAAGCGTGTGTACTGCGGCTGAAACGCAGCAGTGAAAATCAGATAAATACCATTATCAAAATAAATTTCGAAAACAAAACACAAAGACAGTGAAATAGAGACCAATTCTTAAATAATTCACTCAGGGCATGTGATGCAACCGGGATTGACCACATCTACACCCAGAGCTGGTTGAGACATAAGGCTGGACACTTCAGGCTGATAGCATTGATGAGTTTCGGTGAGCAAATGCAGACCCTTTGAAGTCATACTGCATGGTACACATTCCATGGGTCCCAACTCTCCAGGTTCATGGGATTCTTCCTCCAGCTAAAACATGCATGGGAAACCCAGAGTATCGTCCACCGTGTGATTGGGAAACGATTTAAAATGCATCTCAGTTTTCGTATCCTGGTCCTCGCGTTCACCATTCCAGATGCGTTACTAACACTCTCCCCGTTTGGAGAGTCAGTGCCTTTAACCTCCTCTTTGGCACAGCTTGCAATTTCTGTGCAAGATGAACAGGAATAGGGAGAACCAATGAGAGACTAGCTATAGGTGTCTGCACGGGCAAATGTAATGCTCATTTCCCACCAGGAAGAGGAATTAACCAAAGGCTCAGCATGCCCTGCCGGAAACAGATTAGGGCCTGAAGCAATCCTGCGGTTTTGTGCCCAGCTCACAAGAAAGCGTGTTGAAGAAAGGAGCTCAGGGGCACTGTAATTCACAAACCTGCAGAGTTATAAATGACAGCTATCCCCCAAAAATATATTGAAGTAAGCCTGCGGAGGGGACTTGAAAGCGGGGCAGAGTTTCAGGAAAACCATTGCAGGGGGTTGACTGGAATTGCGCTGAAAGCATAGGAAAAGAGGCAGAACATCGACAATGATGCACTTGGCCAAAAAGGGCAAATGCGTTTTTTCCTGAATATATTCAGGAAAAAACGCATACGCCCTTTTTGGCCAACCAAGCAGGCCTGTAAAGGAAATCTACACTACAATGAAGTCTCACTGCCCCCCGGGCAAAAGGGCCATGTCAAAAAAGTGTAAAATCCAGAAAGTTAGGACAGGATATGGAGAACAGGGAGCCTTGTTTTGCTGATTGGCAGGATGTAAATTGCCAGCAGCCACACTGGAGAAGTGTATGGTGTTTCCTGAAACACGTAAGAAACAAAGCAACACAGCCTATGGCACTTGCACTTATGGTCCTATAGCTTAGGGAAATTAAAATCAAAAACAGACAGCCACCCCAATGTTTGGGACGGCTGTTTTCACAGGAAGCTCGTCTACAGTACCAGGTAAATATCCCAGAAAGCAAAAAATGGATAAAGAAGTTGTGGCATGTACGTACAATGGAATATCACTCAGCAATGAAATCTGTGTCATCAGGCCCTTAGCGGTTAGTGAGTGGATGCATGTACGGTGATTCTACGTGAACTACGTCACACAGAAATAGAAACATCATAAGATATCACTGATACACGGAATGTAAACTTGACTACACATGAACTGAATTACAAAACAGAACAGGGTCTCAAATTTAGAAAACCAACTAGTGCTTGCTTATGGGGAAAGGTGCGTTGGGGTGCTGCATAAAACCAGAGACTGAAATTAGCACAGATAACTTTCCATAAGCCAAATATATAATAGACAAGACCTACCCCTTGCTCAAAGAAATAGACCCAACACCACATGTTCAACACCTAGGAATATACATGACTAAGAAGAATCTTAAAACCCATGGATATATATGTCTCCGTAAGAGAAACAAGCGTGTGTACAGCGTCCGAAACGCAGCAGTGAAAATCCGATAAATCCCATTATCAAAATAAATTTCGAAAACAAAACACAAAGACAGTGAAATAGAGACCAATTCTTAAATAATTCACTCAAGGCATGTGATGCAACCGGGATTGACCACATCTACACCCAGAGCTGGTTGAGACATAAGGCTGGACACTTCAGGCTGATAGCATTGGTGAGTTTCGGTGAGCAAATGCAGACCCTTTGAAGTCATACTGCATGGTACCCATTCCATGGGTCCCAACTCTCCAGGTTCAAGGGATTCTTCCTCCAGCTAAAACATGCATGGGAAACCCAGAGTATCGTCCACCGTGTGATTGGGAAACGATTTAAAATGCATCTCAGTTTTCGTATCCTGGTCCTCGGGTTCACCATTCCGGATGCTTTACTAACACTCTCGCCGCTTGGAGAGTCAGTGCCTTTAACCTCCTCTTTGGCACAGCTTGCAATTTCTGTGCAAGATGAACAGGAATAGGGAGAACCAATGAGAGACTAGCTATAGGTGTCTGCACGGGCAAATGTAATGCTCATTTCCCACCAGGAAGAGGAATTAACCAAAGGCTCAGCATGCCCTGCCGGAAACAGATTAGGGCCTGAAGCAATCCTGCGGTTTTGTGCCCAGCTCACAAGAAAGCGTGTTGAAGAAAGGAGCTCAGGGGCACTGTAATTCACAAACCTACAGAGTTATAAATGACAGCTATCCCCCAAAAATATATTGAAGTAAGCCTGCGAAGGGGACTTGAAAGCGGGGCAGAGTTTCAGGAAAACCATTGCAGGGGGTTGACTGGAATTGCGCTGAAAGCATAGGAAAAGAGGCAGAACATCGACAATGATGCACTTGGCCAAAAAGGGCAAATGCGTTTTTTCCTGAATATATTCAGGAAAAAACGCATACGCCCTTTTTGGCCAACCAAGCAGGCCTGTAAAGGAAATCTGCACTACAATGAAGTCTCACTGCCCCCCGGGCAAAAGGGCCATGTCAAAAAAGTGTAAAATCCAGAAAGTTAGGACAGGATATGGAGAACAGGGAGCCTTGTTTTGCTGATTGGCAGGATGTAAATTGCCAGCAGCCACACTGGAGAAGTGTATGGTGTTTCCTGAAACACGTAAGAAACAAAGCAACACAGCCTATGGCACTTCCACATATGGTCCTATAGCTTACGGAAATTAAAATCAAAAACAGACAGCCACCCCAATATTTGGGACGGCTGTGTTCACAAGAAGCTCGTCTACAGTATCAGGTAAATATACCAGAAAGCAAAAAATGGATAAAGAAGTTGTGGCACATACGTACAATGCAATATCACTCAGCAATGAAATCTGTGTCATCAGGCCCGTAGCAGCATAGTGAGTGGATGCAGGTACGGTGATTCTACGTGAACTACGTCACACAGAAAAAGAAACATCATAAGATATCACTAATACACGGAATGTAAACTTGACTACACATGAACTGAATTACAAAACAGAACAGGGTCTCAAATTTAGAAAACCAACAAGTGCTTGCTTATGGGGAAAGGTGCCTTGGGGTGCTGCATAAAACCAGAGACTGAAATTAGCACAGATAACTTTCCATAAGCCAAATATGTAATAGACAAGACCTACTCCTTGCTCAACGAAATGGACCCAACACCACATATTCAACGCCTAGGAATATACCTGACTAAGAAGAATCTTAAAACCCATGGATATATATGTCTCCGTAAGAGAATCAAGCGTGTGTACAGAGGCCGAAACGCAGCAGTGAAAATCTGATAAATCCCATTATCAAAATAAATTTCGAAAACAAATCATAAAGACTGTGAAATAGAGAGCAATTCTTAAATAATTCACTCAGGGCATGTGATGCAACTGGGATTGACCACATCTACACCCAGAGCTGGTTGAGACATAAGGCTGGACACTTCAGGCTGATAGCATTGGTGAGTTTCGGTGAGCAAATGCAGGCCCTTTGAAGTCATACTGCATGGTACCAATTCCATGGGTCCCAACTCTCCAGGTTCAAGGGATTCTTCCTCCAGCTAAAACATGCATGGGAAACACAGAGTATCGTACACCGTGAGATTGGGAAACGATGTAAAATGGATCTCAGTTTTCGTATCCTTGTCCTCCGGTTCACCATTCCAGACGCGTTACTAACACTCTCCCCGCTTGGAGAGTCAGTGCCTTTAACCTCCTCTTTGGCACAGTTTGCAATTTCTGTGCAAGATGAACAGGAATAGGGAGAACCAATGAGAGACTAGCTGTAGGTGTCTGCACGGGCAAATGTAACGCTCATTGCCCACCAGGAAGAGGAATTAACCAAAGGCTCAGTGTGCCCTGCCGGAAACATATTAGGGCCTGAAGCAATCCTGCGGTTTTGTGCCCAGCTCACAAGAAAGCGAGTTGAAGAAAGGAGCTCAGGGGCACTGTAATTCACAAACCTGCAGAGTTATAAATGACAGCTATCTTCCAAAAGTATATTGAAGTAAGCCTGTGAAGGGCACTTGAAAGCGGGGCAGAATTTCAGGAAAACGATTGCAGGGGGTAGACTGGAATTGCCCTGAAAGCATAGGAAAAGAGGCACAACGTCGACAATGATGCACTTGGCCAAAAAGGGCGTATGCGTTTTTTCCTGAATATATTCAGGTAAAAACGCATACGCCCTTTTTGGCCAACCAAGCAAGCCTGTAAAGGAAATCTGCACTACAATGAAGTCTCACTGCCCCCAGGGAAAAAGGGCCATCTGAAAAAAGTGTAAAATCCACAAAGGTAGGACAGGATATGGAGAACAGGGAGCCTTGTTATGCTGATTGGCAGGATGTAAATTGCCAGCAGCCACCCTGGAGAAGTGTATGGTGTTTCCTGAAACACGTAAGAAACAAAGCAACACAGCCTATGGCACTTCCACTTATGGTCCTATAGCTTACGGAAATTAAAATCAAAAACAGACAGCCACCCCAATATTCGGGGCAGCTGTGTTCACAAGAAGCTCGTCTACAGTATCAGGTAAATATACCAGAAAGCAAAAAATGGATAAAGAAGTTGTGGCACATACGTACAATGCAATATCACTCAGCAATGAAATCTGTGTCATCAGGCCCGTAGCGGCATAGTGAGTGGATGCAGGTACGGTGATTCTACGTGAACTACGTCACACAGAAAAAGAAACATCATAAGATATCACTAATACACGGAATGTAAACTTGCCTACACATGAACTGAATTACAAAACAGAACAGGGTCTCAAATTTAGAAAACCAACAAGTGCTTGCTTATGGGGAAAGGTGCCTTGGGGTGCTGCATAAAACCAGAGACTGAAATTAGCACAGAAAACTTTCCATAAGCCAAATATGTAATAGACAAGACCTACTCCTTGCTCAACGAAATGGACCCAACACCACATATTCAACGCCTAGGAATATACCTGACTAAGAAGAATCTTAAAACCCATGGATATATATGTCTCCGTAAGAGAATCAAGCGTGTGTACAGAGGCCGAAACGCAGCAGTGAAAATCAGATAAATCCCATTATCAAAATAAATTTCGAAAACAAATCACAAAGACTGTGAAATAGAGAGCAATTCTTAAATAATTCACTCAGGGCATGTGATGCAACTGGGATTGACCACATCTACACCCAGAGCTGGTTGAGACATAAGGCTGGACACTTCAGGCTGATAGCATTGGTGAGTTTCGGTGAGCAAATGCAGGCCCTTTGAAGTCATACTGCATGGTACCCATTCCATGGGTCCCAACTCTCCAGGTTCAAGGGATTCTTCCTCCAGCTAAAACATGCATGGGAAACACAGAGTATCGTACACCGTGAGATTGGGAAACGATGTAAAATGGATCTCAGTTTTCGTATCCTTGTCCTCCGGTTCACCATTCCAGACGCGTTACTAACACTCTCCCCGCTTGGAGAGTCAGTGCCTTTAACCTCCTCTTTGGCACAGTTTGCAATTTCTGTGCAAGATGAACAGGAATAGGGAGAACCAATGAGAGACTAGCTGTAGGTGTCTGCACGGGCAAATGTAACGCTCATTGCCCACCAGGAAGAGGAATTAACCAAAGGCTCAGTGTGCCCTGCTGGAAACATATTAGGGCCTGAAGCAATCCTGCGGTTTTGTGCCCAGCTCACAAGAAAGCGAGTTGAAGAAAGGAGCTCAGGGGCACTGTAATTCACAAACCTGCAGAGTTATAAATGACAGCTATCTTCCAAAAGTATATTGAAGTAAGCCTGTGAAGGGCACTTGAAAGCGGGGCAGAATTTCAGGAAAACGATTGCAGGGGGTAGACTGGAATTGCCCTGAAAGCATAGGAAAAGAGGCACAACGTCGACAATGATGCACTTGGCCAAAAAGGGCAAATGCGTTTTTTCCTGAATATATTCAGGTAAAAACGCATACGCCCTTTTTGGCCAACCAAGCAAGCCTGTAAAGGAAATCTGCACTACAATGAAGTCTCACTGCCCTCAGGGAAAAAGGGCCATCTGAAAAAAGTGTAAAATCCACAAAGGTAGGACAGGATATGGAGAACAGGGAGCCTTGTTATGCTGATTGGCAGGATGTAAATTGCCAGCAGCCACCCTGGAGAAGTGTATGGTGTTTCCTGAAACACGTAAGAAACAAAGCAACACAGCCTATGGCACTTCCACATATGGTCCTATAGCTTACGGAAATTAAAATCAAAAACAGACAGCCACCCCAATATTCGGGACAGCTGTGTTCACAAGAAGCTCGTCTACAGTATCAGGTAAATATCCCAGAAAGCAAAAAATGGATAAAGAAGTTGTGGCACGTACGTACAATGCAATATCACTCAGCAATGAAATCTGTGTCATCAGGCCCGTAGCGGCATAGTGAGTAGATGCAGGTACGGTGATTCTACGTGAACTACGTCACACAGAAAAAGAAACATCATAAGATATCTCTAATACACGGAATGTAAACTTGACTACACATGAACTGAATTACAAAACAGAACAGGGTCTCAATTTTAGAAAACCAACTAGTGCTTGCTTATGGGGAAAGGTGCCTTGGGGTGCTGCATAAAACCAGAGACTGAAATTAGCACAGATAACTTTCCATAAGCCAAATATGTAATAGACAAGACCTACTCCTTGCTCAACGAAATGGACCCAACACCACATATTCAACGCCTAGGAATATACCTGACTAGGAAGAATCTTAAAACCCATGGATATACATGTCTCCGTAAGAGAATCAAGCGTGTGTACTGCGGCTGAAACGCAGCAGTGAAAATCAGATAAATACCATTATCAAAATAAATTTCGAAAACAAAACACAGAGACAGTGAAATAGAGACCAATTCTTAAATAATTCCCTCAGGGCATGTGATGCAACCGTGATTGACCACATCTACACCCAGAGCTGGTTGAGACATAAGGCTGGACACTTCAGGCTGATAGCATTGGTGAGTTTCGGTGAGCAAATGCAGACCCTTTGAAGTCATACTGTATGGTACCCATTCCATGGGTCCCAACTCTCCAGGTTCAAGGGATTCTTCCTCCACCTAAAACATGCAAGGGAAACCCAGAGTATCGTCCACCGTGTGATTGGGAAACGATTTAAAATGCATCTCAGTTTTCGTATCCTGGTCCTCGGGTTCACCATTCCAGATGCTTTACTAACACTCTCCCCGCTTGGAGAGTCAGTGCCTTTAACCTCCTGTTTGGCACAGCTTGCAATTTCTGTGCAAGATGAACAGGAATAGGGAGAACCAATGAGAGACTAGCTGTAGGTGTCTGCACGGGCAAATGTAACGCTCATTTCCCACCAGGAAGAGGAATTAAACAAAGGCTCAGTGTGCCCTGCTGGAAACAGATTAGGGCCTGAAGCAATCCTGCGGTTTTGTGCCCAGCTCACAAGAAAGCGAGTTGAAGAAAGGAGCTCAGGGGCACTGTAATTCACAAACCTGCAGAGTTATAAATGACAGCTATCTTCCAAAAGTATATTGAAGTAAGCCTGCGAAGGGGAATTGAAAGCGATGCAGAATTTCAGGAAAACGAATGCAGGGGGTATACTGGAATTGCCCTGAAAGCATGGGAAAAGAGGCACAACGTCGACAATGATGCACTTGGCCAAAAAGGGCGTATGCGTTTTTTCCTGAATATATTCAGGAAAAAACGCATACGCCCTTTTTGGCCAACCAAGCAAGCCTGTAAAGGAAATCTGCACTACAATGAAGTCTCACTGACCCCGGGCAAGAGGGCCATCTGAAAAAAGTGTAAAATCCAGAAAGGTAGGACAGGATATGGAGAACAGGGAGCCTTGTTATGCTGATTGGCAGGATGTAAATTGTCAACAGTCACCCTGGAGAACTGTATGGTGTTTCCTGAAACACGTAAGAAATAAAGCAACACAGCCTATGGCAATTGCACTTATGGTCCTATTCCTTAGGGAAATTAAAATCAAAAACAGTGAGCCACCCCAAAGTTTGGGATGGCTGTGTTCCCAAGAAGCTCGTCTACAGTACCAGGTAAATATCCCAGAAAGCAAAAAATGGATAAAGAAGTTGTGGCACGTACGTGCAATGCAGTATCACTCAGCAATGAAATCTGTGTCATCAGGCCCGTAGCGGCATAGTGAGTGGATGCAGGTACGGTGATTCTACGTGAACTACGTCACACAGAAAAAGAAACATCATAAGATATCACTAATACACGGAATGTAAACTTGACTACACATGAACTGAATTACAATACAGAACAGGGTCTCAAATTTAGAAAACCAACTAGTGCTTGCTTATGGGGAAAGGTGCCTTGGGGAGCTGCATAAAACCAGAGACTGAAATTAGCACAGATAACTTTCCATAAGCCAAATATGTAATAGACAAGACCTACTCCTTGCTCAACGAAATGGACTCAGCACCACATATTCAACGCCTAGGAATATACCTGACTAGGAAGAAACTTAAAACCCATGGATATATATGTCTCCGTAAGAGAATCGAGCGTGTGTACAGCGGCCGAAACACAGCAGTGAAAAGCCGATAAATCCCATTATCAAAATAAATTTCGAAAACAAAACACAAAGACAGTGAAATAGAGAGCAATTCTTAAATAATTCACTCAGGGCATGTGATGCAACCGGGATTGACCACATCTACACCCAGAGCTGGTTGAGACATAAGGCTCGACACTTCAGGCTGATAACATTGGTGAGTTTTGGTGAGCAAATGCAGACCCTTTGAAGTCATTCTGCATGGTACCTATTCCATGGGTCCCAACTCTTCAGGTTCAAGGGATTCTTCCTCCAGCTAAAACATGCATGGGAAACCCACAGTATGGTCCACCGTGTGATTGGGAAACGATTTAAAATGCATCTCAGTTTTCGTATCCTGGTCCTCGGTTTCACCATTCCAGATGCTTTACTAACACTCTCCCTGCTTGGAGAGTCAGTGCCTTTAACCTCCTGTTAGGCACAGCTTGCAATTTCTGTGCAAGATGAACAGGAATAGGGAGAACCAATGAGAGACTAGCTGTAGGTGTCTGCACGGGCAAATGTAACGCTCATTTCCCACCAGGAAGAGGAATTAACCAAAGGCTCAGCATGCCCTGCTGGAAACAGATTAGGGCCTGAAGCAATCCTGCGGTTTTGTGCCCAGCTCACAAGAAAGCGGGTTGAAGAAAGGAGCTCAGGGGCACTGTAATTCACAAACCTGCAGAGTTATAAATGACAGCTATCCTCCAAAAATATATTGAAGTAAGCCTGCGAAGGGGACTTGAAAGCAGGGCAGAATTTCAGAAAAACGATTGCAGGGGGTAGACTGGAATTGCCCTGAAAGCATAGGAAAAGAGGCACAACGTCGAAAATGATGCACTTGGCCAAAAAGGGCATATGCGTTTTTTCCTGAATATATTCAGGAAAAAACGCATATGCTCTTTTTGGCCAACCAAGCAAGCCTGTAAAGGAAATCTGCACTACAATGATGTCTGACTGCCCGCCAGGCAAAAGGGCCATCTGAAAAAAGTGTAAAATCCAGAAAGTTAGGACAGGATATGGAGAACAGGGAGCCTTGTTATGCTGATTGGCAGGATGTAAATTGCCAGCAGCCACCCTGGAGAAGTGTATGGTGTTTCCTGAAACACGTAAGAAACAAAGCAACACAGCCTATGGCACTTCCAATTATGGCTCTATAGCTTACGGAAATTAAAATAAAAAACAGACAGCCACCCCAGTATTTGGGACGGCTTGTTTCACAAGAAGCTCGTCTACAGTATCAGGTAAATATCCCAGAAAGCAAAAAATGTATAAAGAAGTTGTGGCACGTACGTACAATGCAATATCACTCAGCAATGAAATCTGTGTCATCAGGACCGTAGCGGCATAGTGAGTGGATGCAGGTACGGTGATTCTACGTGAACTACGTCACACAGAAAAAGAAACATCATAAGATATCACTAATACACGGAATGTAAACTTGACTACACATGAACTGAATTACAAAACAGAACAGGGTCTCAAATTTAGCAAACCAACTAGTGCTTGCTTATGGGGAAAGGTGCCTTGGGGAGCTGCATAAAACCAGAGACTGAAATTAGCACAGATAACTTTCCATAAGCCAAATATGTAATAGACAAGACCTACTACTTGCTCAACGAAATGGACCCAACACCACATATTAAACGGCTAGGAATATATCTGACTAGGAAGAATCTTAAAACCCATGGATATATATGTCTCTGTAAGAGAATCTAGCGAGTGTACAGCGGCCGAAATGCAGCAGTGAAAATCCGATAAATCCCATTATCAAAATAAATTTCGAAAACAAAACACAAAGACAGTGAAATAGAGAGCAATTCTTAAATAATTCACTCAGGGCATGTGATGCAACCGGGATTGACCACATCTACACCCAGAGCTGGTTGAGACATAAGGCTGGACACTTCAGGCTGATAGCATTGGTGAGTTTCGGTGAGCAAATGCAGACCCTTTGAAGTCATACTGCATGGTACCTATTCCATGGGTCCCAACTCTTCCGGTTCAAGGGATTCTTCCTCCAGCTAAAACATGCATGGGAAACCCACAGTATGGTCCACCGTGTGATTGGGAAACGATTTAAAATGCATCTCAGTTTTCTTACCCTGGTCCTCGGGTTCACCATTCCAGATGCTTTACTAACACTCTCCCCGCTTGGAGAGTCAGTGCCTTTAACCTCCTCTTTGGCACAGCTTGCAATTTCTGTGCAAGATGAACAGGAATAGGGAGAACCAATGAGAGACTAGCTGTAGGTGTCTGCACGGGCAAATGTAACGCTCATTTCCCACCATGAAGAGGAATTAAACAAAAGCTCAGTGTGCCCTGCTGAAAACAGATTAGGGCCTGAAGCAATCCTGCGGTTTTGTGCCCAGCTCACAAGAAAGCGAGTTGAAGAAAGGAGCTCAGGGGAACTGTAATTCACAAACCTGCAGAGTTATAAATGACAGCTATCCTCCAAAAATATATTGAAGTAAGCCTGCGAAGGGGACTTGAAAGCGGGGCAGAATTTCAGGAAAACGATTGCAGGGGGTAGACTGGAATTGCCCTGAAAGCATAGGAAAAGAGGCACAACGTCGACAATGATGCACTTGGCCAAAAAGGGCGTATGCGTTTTTTCCTGAATATATTCAGGTAAAAACGCATACGCCCTTTTTGGCCAACCAAGCAAGCCTGTAAAGGAAATCTGCACTACAATGATGTCTGACTGCCCGCTGGTTGTTGGGAGCCAAGAAGTTTTCGCCATTAGAAGATGGCCGACATCCTGCTTCTCTTCCTGCTTAATGAGATAAAAGCCCGCGCCTAAAACGAAAGCCCGCGCACGCAGCACCAATGATAATTTGCCAAGTACTTCCCTTATTCTGGATCCCGCCCCCCTTTCTCTGTACTGTATAAATACAGCTACTGCAGCAATAAAAGTTTGAGGCTTGATCAGGATTCTGTCTTGCCTCCATTCTTTCGCGTCTCCTGCCCCTTCTTCCCTTTTCAACCCCTACAGGTTCCTCCTCGGACTCACAAGGATTTGTCCTGCTGGTCGGGACTCCCGGGGACGCCCGGGGCCGAGCACAATTGGCGCCCAACGTGGGGCTCGAGGAACGGATCCTAACGGAGGTAGCACGCTTACAAACGCCTGGCCAGGCACCCACTGAGCCGCCGCGAGAGTGAACTCGAAAGTGCGGCTCGATTAGGTCCCCGGAGGACTAGCCGCCCTTCGGCAGTTGTGACCGGTAGAGAGTAAGGTAAGTGGAGCTTAAAAATGGGACAGGAATTGAGTTCCCACGAACTCTTTCTTCAGGGGATCGAGGATTCCCTCAAGATGCGAAAGATTAAGGCTAGAAAAAAAAGATTTGCGTGATTTTTTATATTTTTGTCTGATGTTTGCCCATGGTTCCCACAAGAAGGGACGATAGATTAAAAATGTTGGAATCGTGTAGGAGATTGTTTAAATGATTATTATAAGACTTTTGGGCCTTTTAAAGTACCTCTGACTGCATTTTCATATTGGAATTTAATTAGATTCTTATGGGTCATTTTTTTGACCCCGATATCCAAAAGGTTGTTGAGACCGGAGAAACAATTCTTAAAGCAGCCCCTATGATTCCAATGAGGCTCAGGCTGCTTTTCCCCCTGGTCTGTTGGCTCAAATACAAAATGCTGGCCTTAAGGCCTGGCGCCGCCTTCCGCCTAAGGGTTCGGCCACAACTTCTTTGGCGAAAATTCGCCAGGGACCAGAAGAGCCTTATTGTGAGTTTATTAGCCGCCTCACGGACGCCACCGAACGTCTGGTGGGCGACAGTGAAACTGATAATGCCTTTGTTAAACATTTAGCTTATGAAAATGCTAATCCGGCCTGCCAGGCTGCCCTTCGGGCTCATCGTGGTGGTAGCCTTGCTGATTATATTAAATTGTGTTCCGGAATTGGTCCCTCCCATTTTGTTGGTCTTGCAATAGGAGCCGCCCTTAAAGATTTTATTAAAGACACATCCGCCCTAGACAAACAACAAAAAACTTGCTATAATTGCAAACAACCTGGACACTTTGCCCGGGATTGTCCACTATATAGACAAGGACAGTCATCAAAGGCTAACCCACAACAACCCCAACATCAATCCCGAGCTCCTCCCATCACCGTTTGTCCTCGCTGTAAAAGAGGCAAACATTGGTCTTCGGAATGTTATTCAAAAACAGACATAAATGGCCAACTACTCCCCAAAAAACAGGGAAACTTTTCATGGGGCCAGCCCCTGGCCCCTTCCTTGGAACCGAACCAAGGGGCGATTCGGTTTGTTCCTCAAAAATCTGGACAAGTTCCCCTCACCCAGACGTTGGCTCCCTCTGCCGAGCCACCCCCGGAAGCGCAGGATTGGACCTCTGTGCCTCCACCGACTCAATATTAGTCCCAGAACAAGGAGTGCAACCGATTCCCACAGAAGTTTATGGCCCCCTGCCCCCAAATACTTATGGCTTAATTTTAGGAAGAGGTAGCTCTGCTTTGGCTGGCCTCCAAATTATACCTGGTTTTATCGACAATGATTATTCGGGTCAAATTACCCTTTTGGCATCTGCTTTACAAGGCCCTATATCGATCCCTAGAGGTCAAAGGATAGCACAGTTAGTATTGTTACCCCTAAATTCTTTGAATAAGAGCCACACTAGTTATCCTAGAGCAGATGCTGCTTTTGGTTCCTCAGATGTCTATTGGGTCCAACAAATTACTCCTGAAAGGCCGCTCTTAACCCTGTGGTTAGATGGAAAGAAATTTGAAGGTTTAGTCGATACAGGAGCCGATGCAACAGTTATTTCGGAGAAATATTGGCCCTCCTCTTGGCCTTGTACAGTATCTATAACTCATTTACAAGGCATAGGACATTCTACCAATCCTAAACGGAGTTCCAAGGTTCTTACATGGACAGATGCTGAAGGTAATACTGGACAGGTGCAACCTTACATTTTGCCACACATCCCATTAAACCTTTGGGGACGCGACATCTTGTCACAATTAAAGTTAATCATGGCCAGCCCCAACGAGGTGGTGACCCAACAAATGCTGAATCAAGGGTTTCTACCAGGCTTAGGTTTAGGAAAAAATAATCAAGGAATCAGACAACCTATTTCCCTGACATCTAATATAAGTCGCCAGGGCCTAGGTAGTTCGCCTTTTTCTTAGCGGCCGTTGACCTTCCTGTGCCCCATGCGGACAAAATACGATGGAAAACTGATGACCCCGTTTGGGTGGACCAATGGCCTTTAACAGAAGAAAAACTCACAGCTGCCACAAAGTTAGTACAGGAACAATTGGCCGCTGGACATTTGGAAGCCACCACTTCTCCATGGAATACCCCTATATTCGTGATAAAAAAGAGGACTGGCTCATGGCGACTCCTCCAAGACCTTAGGGAAATTAATAAAACGATGTTTACTATGGGAGCTTTACAGCCTGGCTTGCCCTCTCCTATTGCCATTCCAGCTGGTTATTTTAAAATTATTATTGATCTTAAAGATTGCTTTTTTACTATCCCTCTTCATCCTCAAGATAGAGAACGTTTTGCGTTCAGTCTCCCAGTAATTAATTTTAAAGGCCCAATGCCACGTTTTCAATGGAAGGTCCTCCCACAGGGTATGGCAAATAGCCCCACCTTATGTCAGAAATTTGTTGCACAAGCTATAGATCCTCTTAGGGCTCGTTGGCCTGATATTTATATCATTCATTACATGGATGATATTCTTTTGGCTGGAAGATTAACTGACGAGCTCCTTAATTGTTATCAAGATTTAAAGGATAATCTTGCTTCCTTTGGCCTTCAAATTGCTTCAAATAAGGTACAATTAAAAGATCCATACTATTATCTTGGTTTTGAATTAAATGGGAATATAATTACCACTCAAAATATACACATACAGGTATCACATTTACAAACCCTTAATGATTTTCAAAAATTTTTGGGAGATATTAATTGGCTACGACCATATCTTAAACTTACTACGGGAGAGTTAAAACCTTTATTTGAAATTTTACAAGGGCCATCAGATCCCTTGTCACCCCGTAGGCTGACTAAAGAGGCTAAAAATTCTCTTCAATTAGTAGAAAAGGCCATTAGATGTCAGCAGATTACCTTTTTAGATTATGGTCGTCCCTTTAGTCTTATTGTCTGTGCCACTGCACATACACCCACTGGAGTTCTATGGCAAGATCATCCCCTTTTGTGGATACATTTGTCCGTTTCTCCTAACAAAGTGCTTAAGACCTACCCTTCCTTAGTAGCAAAGGTTCTTACTTTAGGCAGGGAAAAAAGCCGTCAATTTTTTGGCAGAGATCCTGATCATTTGATTCTCCCCTATACCAAAGAAGAACTTAATTGGTTACTGCAAACTGATGATAAATGGCTTGTTTCCTTATCCTCCTTTCAGGGTAATATTGATAATCATTATCCTCCTGATAAGCTCCTTCAGTTTGCTAGAAAACATCTCTTTATATTTCCCAAAATTACTTCTGCTGTTCCTTTGGTAGATGCTGCCTTAGTATTTACTGATGGATCATCATCCGGTGTTGCTGTATATGTTATAAACAATCAGTCCTATAGGGTACAATCCCCCTTTTTATCAGCACAGCTTGTTGAGCTTTTTGCCATTCTTCAGGTTTTTGAAATGTTACAAGAAACCCCCTTTAATTTATATACGGATAGCTCATATATAGCCTTGTCCGTCCCCCTTTTAGAAACTGTTCCATATATTAAACCCTCTTCCAATGCTGTTCCCCTTTTTCAACAGCTTCAGAGTCTTATACTCCGGAGACAAGTGCCTTTTTTTATTGATCATCTTAGGGCTCATACAGATCTCCCTGGACCCCTTTCTCAGGGCAATGATTTAGCTGATAAAAATGCCCGCCTAATGTGCACCATAACCTCTGATCCTATTTCTCAGGCTACTCAATTTCATCAGCTACATCATGTTAATGCACATACTCTTCGCTTGTTGTTCAAGCTCACTCGAGAGCAGGCAAGACAAATTGTAAAAAATTGTCCAGGGTGCGTTACACTTTTACCTCTTCCACATCTTGGAGTAAACCCAAGAGGTTTATTACCTAATGAAATTTGGCAAATGGATGTCACCCATCTTGCTGAATTTGGAAAATTAAAATTTATTCATGTGTCCATTGACACTTTTAGCGGCTTTATATATGCCTCCCTCCAGGGAGGAGAAGCCACAAGAAACATTATTTAACATGTGCTCCAATGTTTTACAGTTTTAGGCAAGCCTCAAATAATTAAAACAGATAATGGGCCTGGGTATACTTCCCAGGCTTTCCAAGATTTTTGCACCTGGTTTCAAATAAAACATCTTACGGGAATTCCCTATAACCCCCAGGGTCAAGGCATAGTAGAAAGAGCCCATCAAACTCTTAAAAATACCATTTCCAAACTTAAAAATAATGATTTAACTGCTACAAAAAATTCCCCAAAAAATATTCTTAGTCATGCCCTATTTGTTATTAATTTTTTACAATTAGATATTAATGGTAGATCTGCCGCCGATCGTCTTTGGCATCAAGAAACTAAAAATCAATATGCACAAGTTATGTGGAAAGACCCTTTGACCTTTAAGTGGCATGGGCCCGATCCACTCCTCATCTGGGGGAGGGGGTCTGCATGTGTATACAATACCAAGGAAGGTGGAGCACGTTGGCTGCCCGAGCGTCTTATTAAACCTATAAATTCTATGAAATAATGAATTTTATCCAGGGCCCTTTTCCCTGAGATTGTATTTCTTTTCCTTTTCAGAAAAAGATGGAGATCCTCTTGGCATTGAAAAGACGACAAAGACAACAAGGACTATCCGTTGTGACCCTGATCCTGTCATCTTTGCTGGTTGTCAGCCAGGCTGAACCCCCTCCACACTTGCCCCAGAATTTAACCTGAAGCAGAACCAAAAGATGATTCTGGCTGCCCCTCCACTGGAGCGGCATGAGACAGAGACATGCCTACCCCCCTCTTTGATGGGAGGGTATGGGTACCGAGTTGAGTGTGACAGCAAAGCATGCACAAGGGAAAACCTTTATACATAAGGTAATCTCTGTTATTCCCTGTGAGTATACCTGAATTATGAAAGAGGTTGGTATCTAAACATTGTTTTTGGCTTCAATATCTAAGATTATTCTTGGCTCTGCCTCTCCTCCCCAAAAGATACCAAGAGCCAGCAATGGTGGACACACATACATTGTCCACGGGAGGATTCAGGTCACTACTCCCTCACTCGGTTAATGCCCACCTCCTTAAAAGAAATAAAAAGGGAGGAGATGTTGGGAGCCAAGAAGTTTTCGCCATTAGAAGATGGCCGACATCCTGCTTCTCTTCCTGCTTAATGAGATAAAAGCCCGCGCCTAAAACGAAAGCCCGCGCACGCAGCACCAATGATAATTTGCCAAGTACTTCCCTTATTCTGGATCCCGCCCCCCTTTCTCTGTACTGTATAAATACAGCTACTGCAGCAATAAAAGTTTGAGGCTTGATCAGGATTCTGTCTTGCCTCCATTCTTTCGCGTCTCCTGCCCCTTCTTCCCTTTTCAACCCCTACAGGTTCCTCCTCGGACTCACAAGGATTTGTCCTGCTGGTCGGGACTCCCGGGGACGCCCGGGGCCGTGCACAGCTGGGCAATAGGGCCATCTGAAAAAAGTGTAAAATCCAGAAAGGTAGGACAGGATACGGAGAACAGGGAGCCTTGTTATGCTGATTGGCAGGATGTAAATTGCCAGCAGCCACCCTGGAGAAGTGTATGGTGTTTCCTGAAACACGTAATAAATAAAGCAACACACCCTATGGCAATTGCACTTATGGTCCTATTGCTTAGGGAAATTAAAATCAAAAACAGAGAGCCACCCCAAAGTTTGGGACGGCTGTGTTCCCAAGAAGCTCGTCTACAGTACCAGGTAAATATCCCAGAAAGCAAAAAATGGATAAAGAAGTTGTGGCACGTACGTGCAATGCAGTATCACTCAGCAATGAAATCTGTGTCTTCAGGCCCGTAGCGGCATAGTGAGTGGATGCAGGTATGGTGATTCTACGTGAACTACGTCACACAGAAAAAGAAACATCATAAGATATCACTAATTCACGGAATGTAAACTTGACTACACATGAACTGAATTACAAAACAGAACAGGGTCTCAAATTTAGAAAACCAACTAGTGCTTGCTTATGGGGAAAGGTGCGTTGGGGTGCTGCATAAAACCAGAGACTGAAATTAGCACAGATAACATTCCATAAGCCAAATATGTAATAGACAAGACCTACTCCTTGCTCAACGAAATGGACCCAACACCACATATTCAACGCCTAGGAATATACCTGACTAGGAAGAAACTTAAAACCCATGGATATATATGTCTCCGTAAGAGGAACAAGCATGTGTACAGCGGCCGAAATGCAGCAGTGAAAATCCGATAAATCCCATTATCAAAATAAATTTCGAAAACAAAACACAAAGACAGTGAAATAGAGAGCAATTCTTAAATAATTCACTCAGGGCATGTGATGCAACCGGGATTGACCACATCTACACCCAGAGCTGGTTGAGACATAAGGCTGGACACTTCAGGCTGATAACATTGGTGAGTTTCGGTGAGCAAATGCAGACCCTTTGAAGTCATACTGCATGGTACCTATTCCATGGGTCCCAACTCTTCAGGTTCAAGGGATTCTTCCTCCAGCTAAAACATTCATGGGAAACCCACAGTATGGTCCACCGTGTGATTGGGAAACGATTTAAAATGCATCTCAGTTTTCATATCCTGGTCCTCGGTTTCACCATTCCAGATGCTTTACTAACACTCTCCCTGCTTGGAGAGTCAGTGCCTTTAACCTCCTGTTTGGCACAGCTTGCAATTTCTGTGCAAGATGAACAGGAATAGGGAGAACCAATGAGAGACTATCTGTAGGTGTCTGCACGTGCAAATGTAACGCTCATTTCCCACCAGGAAGAGGAATTAACCAAAGGCTCAGCATGCCCTGCCAGAATCAAATTAGGGCCTGAAGCAATCCTGCGGTTTTGTGCCCACCTCAGAAGAAAGCGAGTTGAAGAAAGGAGCTCGGGGCACTGTAATTCACAAACCTGCAGAGTTATAAATGACAGCTATCCTCCAAAAATATATTGAAGTAAGCCTGCGAAGGGGACTTGAAAGCGGGGCAGAATTTCAGGAAAACGATTGCAGGGGGTAGAAGGGAATTGCCCTGAAAGCACAGGAAAAGAGGCACAACGTCGACAATGATGCACTTGGCCAAAAAGGGCGTATGCGTTTTTTCCTGAATATATTCAGGAAAAAACGCATATGCCCTTTTGGGCCAACCAAGCAAGCCTGTAAAGGAAATCTGAACTACAATGAAGTGGCACTGCCCCCCGGGCAAAAGGGCCATGTGAAAAAAGTGTAAAATCCAGAAAGGTAGGACAGGATATGGAGAACAGGGAGCCTTGTTATGCAGATTGGCAGTATGTAAATTGCCAGCAGCCACCCTGGAGACGTGTATGGTGTTTCCTGCAACACGTAAGAAACAAAGCAACACAGCCTATGGCACTTCCACTTATGGTCCTATAGCTTACGGAAATTAAAATCAAAAACAGACAGCCACCCCAATATTTGGGACGGCTGTGTTCACAAGAAGCTCGTCTACAGTATCAGGTAAATATCCCAGAAAGCAAAAAATGGATAAAGAAGTTGTGGCACGTACGTACAATGCAATATCACTCAGAAATGAAATCTGTGTCATCAGGCCCGTAGCGGCATAGTGAGTGGATGCAGGTACGGTGATTCTACGTGAACTACATCACACAGAAAAAGAAACATCATAAGATATCACTAATACACGGAATGTAAACTTGACTACACATGAACTGAATTACAAAACAGAACAGGGTCTCAAATTTAGAAAACCAACTAGTGCTTGCTTATGGGAAAAGGTGCCTTGGGGTGCTGCATAAAACCAGAGACTGAAATTAGCACAGATAACTTTCCATAAGCCAAATATGTAATAGACAAGACCTACTCCTTGCTCAACGAAATGGACCCAACACCACATATTCAACGCCTAGGAATATACCTGACTAGGAAGAATCTTAAAACCCATGGATATATATGTCTCTGTAAGAGAATCAAGCGTGTGTACAGCGGCCGAAACACAGCAGTGAAAATCCGATAAATCCCATTATCAAAATAAATTTCGAAAACAAAACACAAAGACAGTGAAATAGAGAGCAATTCTTAAATAATTCACTCAGGGCATGTGATGCAACCGGGATTGACCACATCTACACCCAGAGCTGGTTGAGACATAAGGCTGGACACTTCAGGCTGATAGCATTGGTGAGTTTCGGTGAGCAAATGCAGACCCTTTGAAGTCATACTGCATGGTACCCATTCCATGGGACCAACTCTCCAGGTTCAAGGGATTCTTCCTCCAGCTAAAATATGCATGGGAAACCCAGAGTATCGTCCACCGTGTGATTGGGAAACGATTTAAAATGCATCTCAGTTTTCGTATTCTGGTCCTCGGGTTCACCATTCCAGATGCTTTACTAACACTCTCCCCACTTGGAGAGTCAGTGCCTTTAACCTCCTCTTTGGCACAGCTTGCAATTTCTGTGCAAGATGAACAGGAATAGGGAGAACCAATGAGAGACTAGCTGTAGGTGTCTGCACGGGCAAATGTAACGCTCATTTCCCACCATGAAGAGGAATTAAACAAAGGCTCAGCGTGCCCTGCTGAAAACAGATTAGGGCCTGAAGCAATCCTGCGGTTTTGTGCCCAGCTCACAAGAAAGCGAGTTGAAGAAAGGAGCTCAGGGGCACTGTAATTCACAAACCTGCAGAGTTATAAATGACAGCTATCCTCCAAAAATATATTGAAGTAAGCCTGCGAAGGGGACTTGAAAGCGGGGCAGAATTTCGGGAAAACGATTGCAGGGGGTAGACTGGAATTGCCCTGAAAGCATAGGAAAAGAGGCACAACGTCGACAATGATGCACTTGGCCAAGAAGGGCGTATGCGTTTTTTCCTGAATATATTCAGGTAAAAACGCATACGCCCTTTTTGGACAACCAAGCAAGCCTGTAAAGGAAATCTGCACTACAATGATGTCTGACTGCCCGCTGGGCAAAAGGGCCATCTGAAAAAAGTGTAAAATCCAGAAAGGTAGGACAGGATATGGAGAACAGGGAGCCTTGTTATGCTGATTGGCAGGATGTAAATTGCCAGCAGCCACCCTGGAGAAGTGTATGGTGTTTCCTGAAACACGTAAGAAATAAAGCAACACACCCTATGGCAATTGCACTTATGGTCCTATTGCTTAGGGAAATTAAAATCAAAAACAGAGAGCCACCCCAAAGTTTGGGACGGCTGTGTTCCCAAGAAGTTCGTCTACAGTACCAGGTAAATATCCCAGGAAGCAAAAAATGGATAAAGAAGTTGTGGCACGTACGTGCAATGCAGTATCACTCAGCAATGAAATCTGTGTCTTCAGGCCCGTAGCGGCATAGTGAGTGGATGCAGGTATGGTGATTCTACGTGAACTACGTCACACAGAAAAAGAAACATCATAAGATATCACTAATTCACGGAATGTAAACTTGACTACACATGAACTGAATTACAAAACAGAACAGGGTCTCAAATTTAGAAAACCAACAAGTGCTTGCTTATGGGGAAAGGTGCATTGGGGTGCTGCATAAAACCAGAGACTGAAATTAGCACAGATAACATTCCATAAGCCAAATATGTAATAGACAAGACCTACTCCTTGCTCAACGAAATGGACCCAACACCACATATTCAACGCCTAGGAATATACGTGACTAGGAAGAAACTTAAAACCCATGGATATATATGTCTCCGTAAGAGGAACAAGCGTGTGTACAGCGGCCGAAATGCAGCAGTGACAATCCGATAAATCCCATTATCAAAATAAATTTCGAAAACAAAACACAAAGACAGTGAAATAGAGAGCAATTCTTAAATAATTCACTCAGGGCATGTGATGCAACCGGGATTGACCACATCTACACCCAGAGCTGGTTGAGACATAAGGCTGGACACTTCAGGCTGATAACATTGGTGAGTTTCGGTGAGCAAATGCAGACCCTTTGAAGTCATACTGCATGTTACCTATTTCATGGGTCCCAACTCTTCAGGTTCAAGGGATTCTTCCTCCAGCTAAAACATTCATGGGAAACCCACAGTATGGTCCACCGTGTGATTGGGAAACGATTTAAAATGCATCTCAGTTTTCATATCCTGGTCCTCGGTTTCACCATTCCAGATGCTTTACTAACACTCTCCCTGCTTGGAGAGTCAGTGCCTTTAACCTCCTGTTTGGCACAGCTTGCAATTTCTGTGCAAGATGAACAGGAATAGGGAGAACCAATGAGAGACTATCTGTAGGTGTCTGCACGGGCAAATGTAACGCTCATTTCCCACCAGGAAGAGGAATTAACCAAAGGCTCAGCATGCCCTGCCGGAATCAGATTAGGGCCTGAAGCAATCCTGCGGTTTTGTGCCCACCTCAGAAGAAAGCGAGTTGAAGAAAGGAACTCAGGGGCACTGTAATTCACAAACCTGCAGAGTTATAAATGACAGCTATCCTCCAAAAATATATTGAAGTAAGCCTGCGAAGGGGACTTGAAAGTGGGGCAGAATTTCAGGAAAACGATTGCAGGGGGTAGACGGGAATTGCCCTGAAAGCATAGGAAAAGAGGCACAACGTGGACAATGATGCACTTGGCCAAAAAGGGCGTATGCGTTTTTTCCTGAATATATTCAGGAAAAAACGCATACGCCCTTTTGGGCCAACCAAGCAAGCCTGTAAAGGAAATCTGAACTACAATGAAGTCTCACTGCCCCCCGGGCAAAAGGGCCATCTGAAAAAAGTGTAAAATCCAGAAAGGTAGGACAGGATATGGAGAACAGGGAGCCTTGTTATGCAGATTGGCAGTATGTAAATTGCCAGCAGCCACCCTGGAGACGTGTATGGTGTTTCCTGCAACACGTAAGAAACAAAGCAACACAGCCTATGGCACTTCCACTTATGGTCCTATAGCTTACGGAAATTAAAATAAAAAACAGACAGCCACCCCAATATTTGGGACGGCTGTGTTCACAAGAAGCTCGTCTACAGTA
Organism: Phocoena phocoena; assembly: GCF_963924675.1. NCBI lineage: Eukaryota > Metazoa > Chordata > Mammalia > Artiodactyla > Phocoenidae > Phocoena > Phocoena phocoena. The sequence goes on from NW_027077477.1 coordinate 240,774, forward strand.
CCAGGTAAATATCCCAGAAAGCAAAAAATGGATAAAGAAGTTGTGGCACGTACGTGCAATGCAGTATCACTCAGCAATGAAATCTGTGTCTTCAGGCCCGTAGCAGCATAGTGAGTGGATGCAGGTACGGTGATTCTACGTGAACTACGTCACACAGAAAAAGAAACATCATAAGATATCACTAATTCACGGAATGTAAACTTGACTACACATGAACTGAATTACAAAACAGAACAGGGTCTCAAATTTAGAAAACCAACAAGTGCTTGCTTATGGGGAAAGGTGCGTTGGGGTGCTGCATAAAACCAGAGACTGAAATTAGCACAGATAACATTCCATAAGCCAAATATGTAATAGACAAGACCTACTCCTTGCTCAACGAAATGGACCCAACACCACATATTCAACGCCTAGGAATATACCTGACTAGGAAGAAACTTAAAACCCATGGATAAATATGTCTCCGTAAGAGGAACAAGCGTGTGTACAGCGGCCGAAATGCAGCAGTGAAAATCCGATAAATCCCATTATCAAAATAAATTTCGAAAACAAAACACAAAGACAGTGAAATAGAGAGCAATTCTTAAATAATTCACTCAGGGCATGTGATGCACCCGGGATTGACCACATCTACAACCTGAGCTGGTTGAGACATAAGGCTGGACACTTCAGGCTGATAGCATTGGTGAGTTTCGGTGAGCAAATGCAGACCCTTTGAAGTCATACTGCATGGTACCCATTCCATGGGACCAACTCTCCAGGTTCATGGGATTCTTCCTCCAGCTAAAATATGCATGGGAAACCCAGAATATCGTCCACCGTGTGATTGGGAAACGATTTAAAATGCATCTCAGTTTTCGTATTCTGGTCCTCGGGTTCACCATTCCAGATGCTTTACTAATACTCTCCCCACTTGGAGAGTCAGTGCCTTTAACCTCCTGTTTGGCACAGCTTGCAATTTCTGTGCAAGATGAACAGGAATAGGGAGAACCAATGAGAGACTAGCTGTAGGTGTCTGCACGGGCAAATGTAACGCTCATTTCCCACCATGAAGAGGAATTAAACAAAGGCTCAGCGTGCCCTGCTGAAAACAGATTAGGGCCTGAAGCAATCCTGCGGTTTTGTGCCCAGCTCACAAGAAAGCGAGTTGAAGAAAGGAGCTCAGGGGCACTGTAATTCACAAACCTGCAGAGTTATAAATGACAGCTATCCTCCAAAAATATATTGAAGTAAGCCTGCGAAGGGGACTTGAAAGCGGGGCAGAATTTCGGGAAAACGATTGCAGGGGGTAGACTGGAATTGCCCTGAAAGCATAGGAAAAGAGGCACAACGTCGACAATGATGCACTTGGCCAAGAAGGGCGTATGCGTTTTTTCCTGAATATATTCAGGTAAAAACGCATACGCCCTTTTTGGCCAACCAAGCAAGCCTGTAAAGGAAATCTGCACTACAATGATGTCTGACTGCCCGCTGGGCAAAAGGGCCATCTGAAAAAAGTGTAAAATCCAGAAAGGTAGGACAGGATATGGAGAACAGGGAGCCTTGTTATGCTGATTGGCAGGATGTAAATTGCCAGCAGCCACCCTGGAGAAGTGTATGGTGTTTCCTGAAACACGTAAGAAATAAAGCAACACACCCTATGGCAATTGCACTTATGGTCCTATTGCTTAGGGAAATTAAAATCAAAAACAGAGAGCCACCCCAAAGTTTGGGACGGCTGTGTTCCCAAGAAGCTCGTCTACAGTACCAGGTAAATATCCCAGAAAGCAAAAAATGGATAAAGAAGTTGTGGCACGTACGTGCAATGCAGTATCACTCAGCAATGAAATCTGTGTCTTCAGGCCCGTAGCGGCATAGTGAGTGGATGCAGGTATGGTGATTCTACGTGAACTACGTCACACAGAAAAAGAAACATCATAAGATATCACTAATTCACGGAATGTAAACTTGACTACACATGAACTGAATTACAAAACAGAACAGGGTCTCAAATTTAGAAAACCAACTAGTGCTTGCTTATGGGGAAAGGTGCCTTGGGGTGCTGCATAAAACCAGAGACTGAAATTAGCACAGATAACATTCCATAAGCCAAATATGTAATAGACAAGACCTACTCCTTGCTCAACGAAATGGACCCAACACCACATATTCAACGCCTAGGAATATACCTGACTAGGAAGAAACTTAAAACCCATGGATATATATGTCTCCGTAAGAGGAACAAGCATGTGTACAGCGGCCGAAATGCAGCAGTGAAAATCCGATAAATCCCATTATCAAAATAAATTTCGAAAACAAAACACAAAGACAGTGAAATAGAGAGCAATTCTTAAATAATTCACTCAGGGCATGTGATGCAACCGGGATTGACCACATCTACACCCAGAGCTGGTTGAGACATAAGGCTGGACACTTCAGGCTGATAACATTGGTGAGTTTCGGTGAGCAAATGCAGACCCTTTGAAGTCATACTGCATGGTACCTATTCCATGGGTCCCAACTCTTCAGGTTCAAGGGATTCTTCCTCCAGCTAAAACATTCATGGGAAACCCACAGTATGGTCCACCGTGTGATTGGGAAACGATTTAAAATGCATCTCAGTTTTCATATCCTGGTCCTCGGTTTCACCATTCCAGATGCTTTACTAACACTCTCCCTGCTTGGAGAGTCAGTGCCTTTAACCTCCTGTTTGGCACAGCTTGCAATTTCTGTGCAAGATGAACAGGAATAGGGAGAACCAATGAGAGACTATCTGTAGGTGTCTGCACGTGCAAATGTAACGCTCATTTCCCACCAGGAAGAGGAATTAACCAAAGGCTCAGCATGCCCTGCCAGAATCAAATTAGGGCCTGAAGCAATCCTGCGGTTTTGTGCCCACCTCAGAAGAAAGCGAGTTGAAGAAAGGAGCTCGGGGCACTGTAATTCACAAACCTGCAGAGTTATAAATGACAGCTATCCTCCAAAAATATATTGAAGTAAGCCTGCGAAGGGGACTTGAAAGCGGGGCAGAATTTCAGGAAAACGATTGCAGGGGGTAGAAGGGAATTGCCCTGAAAGCACAGGAAAAGAGGCACAACGTCGACAATGATGCACTTGGCCAAAAAGGGCGTATGCGTTTTTTCCTGAATATATTCAGGAAAAAACGCATATGCCCTTTTGGGCCAACCAAGCAAGCCTGTAAAGGAAATCTGAACTACAATGAAGTGGCACTGCCCCTCGGGCAAAAGGGCCATGTGAAAAAAGTGTAAAATCCAGAAAGGTAGGACAGGATATGGAGAACAGGGAGCCTTGTTATGCAGATTGGCAGTATGTAAATTGCCAGCAGCCACCCTGGAGACGTGTATGGTGTTTCCTGCAACACGTAAGAAACAAAGCAACACAGCCTATGGCACTTCCACATATGGTCCTATAGCTTACGGAAATTAAAATCAAAAACAGACAGCCACCCCAATATTTGGGACGGCTGTGTTCACAAGAAGCTCGTCTACAGTATCAGGTAAATATCCCAGAAAGCAAAAAATGGATAAAGAAGTTGTGGCACGTACGTACAATGCAATATCACTCAGAAATGAAATCTGTGTCATCAGGCCCGTAGCGGCATAGTGAGTGGATGCAGGTACGGTGATTCTACGTGAACTACATCACACAGAAAAAGAAACATCATAAGATATCACTAATACACGGAATGTAAACTTGACTACACATGAACTGAATTACAAAACAGAACAGGGTCTCAAATTTAGAAAACCAACTAGTGCTTGCTTATGGCAAAAGGTGCCTTGGGGTGCTGCATAAAACCAGAGACTGAAATTAGCACAGATAACTTTCCATAAGCCAAATATGTAATAGACAAGACCTACTCCTTGCTCAACGAAATGGACCCAACACCACATATTCAACGCCTAGGAATATACCTGACTAGGAAGAATCTTAAAACCCATGGATATATATGTCTCTGTAAGAGAATCAAGCGTGTGTACAGCGGCCGAAACACAGCAGTGAAAATCCGATAAATCCCATTATCAAAATAAATTTCGAAAACAAAACACAAAGACAGTGAAATAGAGAGCAATTCTTAAATAATTCACTCAGGGCATGTGATGCAACCGGGATTGACCACATCTACACCCAGAGCTGGTTGAGACATAAGGCTGGACACTTCAGGCTGATAGCATTGGTGAGTTTCGGTGAGCAAATGCAGACCCTTTGAAGTCATACTGCATGGTACCCATTCCATGGGACCAACTCTCCAGGTTCAAGGGATTCTTCCTCCAGCTAAAATATGCATGGGAAACCCAGAGTATCGTCCACCGTGTGATTGGGAAACGATTTAAAATGCATCTCAGTTTTCGTATTCTGGTCCTCGGGTTCACCATTCCAGATGCTTTACTAACACTCTCCCCACTTGGAGAGTCAGTGCCTTTAACCTCCTCTTTGGCACAGCTTGCAATTTCTGTGCAAGATGAACAGGAATAGGGAGAACCAATGAGAGACTAGCTGTAGGTGTCTGCACGGGCAAATGTAACGCTCATTTCCCACCATGAAGAGGAATTAAACAAAGGCTCAGCGTGCCCTGCTGAAAACAGATTAGGGCCTGAAGCAATCCTGCGGTTTTGTGCCCAGCTCACAAGAAAGCGAGTTGAAGAAAGGAGCTCAGGGGCACTGTAATTCACAAACCTGCAGAGTTATAAATGACAGCTATCCTCCAAAAATATATTGAAGTAAGCCTGCGAAGGGGACTTGAAAGCGGGGCAGAATTTCGGGAAAACGATTGCAGGGGGTAGACTGGAATTGCCCTGAAAGCATAGGAAAAGAGGCACAACGTCGACAATGATGCACTTGGCCAAGAAGGGCGTATGCGTTTTTTCCTGAATATATTCAGGTAAAAACGCATACGCCCTTTTTGGACAACCAAGCAAGCCTGTAAAGGAAATCTGCACTACAATGATGTCTGACTGCCCGCTGGGCAAAAGGGCCATCTGAAAAAAGTGTAAAATCCAGAAAGGTAGGACAGGATATGGAGAACAGGGAGCCTTGTTATGCTGATTGGCAGGATGTAAATTGCCAGCAGCCACCCTGGAGAAGTGTATGGTGTTTCCTGAAACACGTAAGAAATAAAGCAACACACCCTATGGCAATTGCACTTATGGTCCTATTGCTTAGGGAAAATAAATCAAAAACAGAGAGCCACCCCAAAGTTTGGGACGGCTGTGTTCCCAAGAAGTTCGTCTACAGTACCAGGTAAATATCCCAGGAAGCAAAAAATGGATAAAGAAGTTGTGGCACGTACGTGCAATGCAGTATCACTCAGCAATGAAATCTGTGTCTTCAGGCCCGTAGCGGCATAGTGAGTGGATGCAGGTATGGTGATTCTACGTGAACTACGTCACACAGAAAAAGAAACATCATAAGATATCACTAATTCACGGAATGTAAACTTGACTACACATGAACTGAATTACAAAACAGAACAGGGTCTCAAATTTAGAAAACCAACAAGTGCTTGCTTATGGGGAAAGGTGCATTGGGGTGCTGCATAAAACCAGAGACTGAAATTAGCACAGATAACATTCCATAAGCCAAATATGTAATAGACAAGACCTACTCCTTGCTCAACGAAATGGACCCAACACCACATATTCAACGCCTAGGAATATACGTGACTAGGAAGAAACTTAAAACCCATGGATATATATGTCTCCGTAAGAGGAACAAGCGTGTGTACAGCGGCCGAAATGCAGCAGTGACAATCCGATAAATCCCATTATCAAAATAAATTTCGAAAACAAAACACAAAGACAGTGAAATAGAGAGCAATTCTTAAATAATTCACTCAGGGCATGTGATGCAACCGGGATTGACCACATCTACACCCAGAGCTGGTTGAGACATAAGGCTGGACACTTCAGGCTGATAACATTGGTGAGTTTCGGTGAGCAAATGCAGACCCTTTGAAGTCATACTGCATGTTACCTATTTCATGGGTCCCAACTCTTCAGGTTCAAGGGATTCTTCCTCCAGCTAAAACATTCATGGGAAACCCACAGTATGGTCCACCGTGTGATTGGGAAACGATTTAAAATGCATCTCAGTTTTCATATCCTGGTCCTCGGTTTCACCATTCCAGATGCTTTACTAACACTCTCCCTGCTTGGAGAGTCAGTGCCTTTAACCTCCTGTTTGGCACAGCTTGCAATTTCTGTGCAAGATGAACAGGAATAGGGAGAACCAATGAGAGACTATCTGTAGGTGTCTGCACGGGCAAATGTAACGCTCATTTCCCACCAGGAAGAGGAATTAACCAAAGGCTCAGCATGCCCTGCCGGAATCAGATTAGGGCCTGAAGCAATCCTGCGGTTTTGTGCCCACCTCAGAAGAAAGCGAGTTGAAGAAAGGAGCTCAGGGGCACTGTAATTCACAAACCTGCAGAGTTATAAATGACAGCTATCCTCCAAAAATATATTGAAGTAAGCCTGCGAAGGGGACTTGAAAGTGGGGCAGAATTTCAGGAAAACGATTGCAGGGGGTAGACGGGAATTGCCCTGAAAGCATAGGAAAAGAGGCACAACGTGGACAATGATGCACTTGGCCAAAAAGGGCGTATGCGTTTTTTCCTGAATATATTCAGGAAAAAACGCATACGCCCTTTTGGGCCAACCAAGCAAGCCTGTAAAGGAAATCTGAACTACAATGAAGTCTCACTGCCCCCCGGGCAAAAGGGCCATCTGAAAAAAGTGTAAAATCCAGAAAGGTAGGACAGGATATGGAGAACAGGGAGCCTTGTTATGCAGATTGGCAGTATGTAAATTGCCAGCAGCCACCCTGGAGACGTGTATGGTGTTTCCTGCAACACGTAAGAAACAAAGCAACACAGCCTATGGCACTTCCACTTATGGTCCTATAGCTTACGGAAATTAAAATAAAAAACAGACAGCCACCCCAATATTTGGGACGGCTGTGTTCACAAGAAGCTCGTCTACAGTACCAGGTAAATATCCCAGAAAGCAAAAAATGGATAAAGAAGTTGTGGCACGTACGTGCAATGCAGTATCACTCAGCAATGAAATCTGTGTCTTCAGGCCCGTAGCAGCATAGTGAGTGGATGCAGGTACGGTGATTCTACGTGAACTACGTCACACAGAAAAAGAAACATCATAAGATATCACTAATTCACGGAATGTAAACTTGACTACACATGAACTGAATTACAAAACAGAACAGGGTCTCAAATTTAGAAAACCAACAAGTGCTTGCTTATGGGGAAAGGTGCGTTGGGGTGCTGCATAAAACCAGAGACTGAAATTAGCACAGATAACATTCCATAAGCCAAATATGTAATAGACAAGACCTACTCCTTGCTCAACGAAATGGACCCAACACCACATATTCAACGCCTAGGAATATACCTGACTAGGAAGAAACTTAAAACCCATGGATAAATATGTCTCCGTAAGAGAATCAAGCGTGTGTACAGCGGCCGAAATGCAGCAGTGAAAATCCGATAAATCCCATTATCAAAATAAATTTCGAAAACAAAACACAAAGACAGTGAAATAGAGAGCAATTCTTAAATAATTCACTCAGGGCATGTGATGCACCCGGGATTGACCACATCTACAACCTGAGCTGGTTGAGACATAAGGCTGGACACTTCAGGCTGATAGCATTGGTGAGTTTCGGTGAGCAAATGCAGACCCTTTGAAGTCATACTGCATGGTACCCATTCCATGGGACCAACTCTCCAGGTTCATGGGATTCTTCCTCCAGCTAAAATATGCATGGGAAACCCAGAGTATCGTCCACCGTGTGATTGGGAAACGATTTAAAATGCATCTCAGTTTTCGTATTCTGGTCCTCGGGTTCACCATTCCAGATGCTTTACTAATACTCTCCCCACTTGGAGAGTCAGTGCCTTTAACCTCCTGTTTGGCACAGCTTGCAATTTCTGTGCAAGATGAACAGGAATAGGGAGAACCAATGAGAGACTAGCTGTAGGTGTCTGCACGGGCAAATGTAACGCTCATTTCCCACCATGAAGAGGAATTAAACAAAGGCTCAGCGTGCCCTGCTGAAAACAGATTAGGGCCTGAAGCAATCCTGCGGTTTTGTGCCCAGCTCACAAGAAAGCGAGTTGAAGAAAGGAGCTCAGGGGCACTGTAATTCACAAACCTGCAGAGTTATAAATGACAGCTATCCTCCAAAAATATATTGAAGTAAGCCTGCGAAGGGGACTTGAAAGCGGGGCAGAATTTCGGGAAAACGATTGCAGGGGGTAGACTGGAATTGCCCTGAAAGCATAGGAAAAGAGGCACAACGTCGACAATGATGCACTTGGCCAAGAAGGGCGTATGCGTTTTTTCCTGAATATATTCAGGTAAAAACGCATACGCCCTTTTTGGCCAACCAAGCAAGCCTGTAAAGGAAATCTGCACTACAATGATGTCTGACTGCCCGCTGGGCAAAAGGGCCATCTGAAAAAAGTGTAAAATCCAGAAAGGTAGGACAGGATATGGAGAACAGGGAGCCTTGTTATGCTGATTGGCAGGATGTAAATTGCCAGCAGCCACCCTGGAGAAGTGTATGGTGTTTCCTGAAACACGTAAGAAATAAAGCAACACACCCTATGGCAATTGCACTTATGGTCCTATTGCTTAGGGAAATTAAAATCAAAAACAGAGAGCCACCCCAAAGTTTGGGACGGCTGTGTTCCCAAGAAGCTCGTCTACAGTACCAGGTAAATATCCCAGAAAGCAAAAAATGGATAAAGAAGTTGTGGCACGTACGGGCAATGCAGTATCACTCAGCAATGAAATCTGTGTCTTCAGGCCCGTAGAGGCATAGTGAGTGGATGCAGGTACGGTGATTCTACGTGAACTACGTCACACAGAAAAAGAAACATCATAAGATATCACTAATTCACGGAATGTAAACTTGACTACACATGAACTGAATTACAAAACAGAACAGGGTCTCAAATTTAGAAAACCAACAAGTGCTTGCTTATGGGGAAAGGTGCATTGGGGTGCTGCATAAAACCAGAGACTGAAATTAGCACAGATAACATTCCATAAGCCAAATATGTAATAGACAAGACCTACTCCTTGCTCAATGAAATGGACCCAACACCACATATTCAACGCCTAGGAATATACGTGACTAGGAAGAAACTTAAAACCCATGGATATATATGTCTCCGTAAGAGGAACAAGCGTGTGTACAGCGGCCGAAATGCAGCAGTGAAAATCCGATAAATCCCATTATCAAAATTAATTTCGAAAACAAAACACAAAGACAGTGAAATAGAGAGCAATTCTTAAATAATTCACTCAGGGCATGTGATGCAACCGGGATTGACCACATCTACACCCAGAGCTGGTTGAGACATAAGGCTGGACACTTCAGGCTGATAGCATTGGTGAGTTTCGGTGAGCAAATGCAGACCCTTTGAAGTCAAACTGCATGGTACCCATTCCATGGGACCAACTCTCCAGGTTCAAGGGATTCTTCCTCCAGCTAAAATATGCATGGGAAACCCAGAGTATCGTCCACCGTGTGATTGGGAAACGATTTAAAATGCATCTCAGTTTTCGTATTCTGGTCCTCGGGTTCACCATCCAGATGCTTTACTAACACTCTCCCCACTTGGAGAGTCAGTGCCTTTAACCTCCTGTTTGGCACAGCTTGCAATTTCTGTGCAAGATGAACAGGAATAGGGAGAACCAATGAGAGACTATCTGTAGGTGTCTGCACGTGCAAATGTAACGCTCATTTCCCACCAGGAAGAGGAATTAACCAAAGGCTCAGCATGCCCTGCCGGAATCAGATTAGGGCCAGAAGCAATCCTGCGGTTTTGTGCCCACCTCAGAAGAAAGCGAGTTGAAGAAAGGAGCTCAGGGGCACTGTAAATCACAAACCTGCAGAGTTATAAATGACAGCTATCCTCCAAAAATATATTGAAGAAAGCCTGCGAAGGGGACTTGAAAGCGGGGCAGAATTTCAGGAAAACGATTGCAGGGGTAGACGGGAATTGCCCTGAAAGCATAGGAAAAGAGGCACAACGTCGACAATGATGCACTTGGCCAAAAAGGGCGTATGCGTTTTTTCCTGAATATATTCAGGAAAAAACGCATACACCCTTTTGGGCCAAGCAAGCAAGCCTGTAAAGGAAATCTGAACTACAATGAAGTCTCACTGCCCCCCGGGCAAAAGGGCCATCTGAAAAAAGTGTAAAATCCAGAAAGGTAGGACAGGATATGGAGAACAGGGAGCCTTTTTATGCTGATTGGCCGGATGTAAATTGCCAGCAGCCACCCTGGAGACTTGTATGGTGTTTCCTGAAACACGTAAGAAACAAAGCAACACAGCCTATGGCACTTCCACTTATGGTCCTATAGCTTACGGAAATTAAAATCAAAAACAGACAGCCACCCCAATATTTGGGACGGCTGTGTTCACAAGAAGCTCGTCTACAGTATCAGGTAAATATCCCAGAAAGCAAAAAATGGATAAAGAAGTTGTGGCACGTACGTACAATGCAATATCACTCAGAAATGAAATCTGTGTCATCAGGCCCGTAGCGGCATAGTGAGTGGATGCAGGTACGGTGATTCTACGTGAACTACATCACACAGAAAAAGAAACATCATAAGATATCACTAATACACGGAATGTAAACTTGACTACACATGAACTGAATTACAAAACAGAACAGGGTCTCAAATTTAGAAAACCAACTAGTCCTTGCTTACGGGAAAAGGTGCCTTGGGGTGCTGCATAAAACCAGAGACTGAAATTAGCACAGATAACATTCCATAAGCCAAATATGTAATAGACAAGACCTACTCCTTGCTCAACGAAATGGACCCAACACCACATATTCAACGCCTAGGAATATACCTGACTAGGAAGAAACTTAAAACCCATGGATATATATGTCTCCGTAAGAGGAACAAGCGTGTGTACAGCGGCCGAAATGCAGCAGTGAAAATCCGATAAATCCCATTATCAAAATAAATTTCGAAAACAAAACACAAAGACAGTGAAATAGAGAGCAATTCTTAAATAATTCACTCAGGGCATGTGATGCAACCGGGATTGACCACATCTACACCCAGAGCTGGTTGAGACATAAGGCTAGACACTTCAGGCTGATAGCATTGGTGAGTTTCGGTGAGCAAATGCAGACCCTTTGAAGTCATACTGCATGGTACCCATTCCATGGGACCAACTCTCCAGGTTCAAGGGATTCTTCCTCCAGCTAAAATATGCATGGGAAACCCAGAGTATCGTCCACCGTGTGATTGGGAAACGATTTAAAATGCATCTCAGTTTTCGTATTCTGGTCCTCGGGTTCACCATTCCAGATGCTTTACTAACACTCTCCCCACTTGGAGAGTCAGTGCCTTTAACCTCCTGTTTGGCACAGCTTGCAATTTCTGTGCAAGATGAACAGGAATAGGGAGAACCAATGAGAGACTAGCTGTAGGTGTCTGCACGGGCAAATGTAACGCTCATTTCCCACCATGAAGAGGAATTAAACAAAGGCTCAGCGTGCCCTGCTGAAAACAGATTAGGGCCTGAAGCAATCCTGAGGTTTTGTGCCCAGCTCACAAGAAAGCGAGTTGAAGAAAGGAGCTCAGGGGCACTGTAATTCACAAACCTGCAGAGTTTTAAATGACAGCTATCCTCCAAAAATATATTGAAGTAAGCCTGCGAAGGGGACTTGAAAGCGGGGCAGAATTTCGGGAAAACGATTGCAGGGGGTAGACTGGAATTGCCCTGAAAGCATAGGAAAAGAGGCACAACGTCGACAATGATGCACTTGGCCAAGAAGGGTGTATGCGTTTTTTCCTGAATATATTCAGGTAAAAACGCATACGCCCTTTTTGGCCAACCAAGCAAGCCTGTAAAGGAAATCTGCACTACAATGATGTCTGACTGCCCGCTGGGCAAAAGGGCCATCTGAAAAAAGTGTAAAATCCAGAAAGGTAGGACAGGATATGGAGAACAGGGAGCCTTGTTTTGCTGATTGGCAGGATGTAAATTGCCAGCAGCCACCCTGGAGAAGTGTATGGTGTTTCCTGAAACACGTAAGAAATAAAGCAACACACCCTATGGCAATTGCACTTATGGTCCTATTGCTTAGGGAAATTAAAATCAAAAACAGAGAGCCACCCCAAAGTTTGGGACGGCTGTGTTCCCAAGAAGCTCGTCTACAGTACCAGGTAAATATCCCAGAAAGCAAAAAATGGATAAAGAAGTTGTGGCACGTACGTGCAATGCAGTATCACTCAGCAATGAAATCTGTGTCTTCAGGCCCGTAGCAGCATAGTGAGTGGATGCAGGTACGGTGATTCTACGTGAACTACGTCACACAGAAAAAGAAACATCATAAGATATCACTAATTCACGGAATGTAAACTTGACTACACATGAACTGAATTACAAAACAGAACAGGGTCTCAAATTTAGAAAACCAACAAGTGCTTGCTTATGGGGAAAGGTGCGTTGGGGTGCTGCATAAAACCAGAGACTGAAATTAGCACAGATAACATTCCATAAGCCAAATATGTAATAGACAAGACCTACTCCTTGCTCAACGAAATGGACCCAACACCACATATTCAACGCCTAGGAATATACCTGACTAGGAAGAAACTTAAAACCCATGGATATATATGTCTCCGTAAGAGGAACAAGCGTGTGTACAGCGGCCGAAATGCAGCAGTGAAAATCCGATAAATCCCATTATCAAAATAAATTTCGAAAACAAAACACAAAGACAGTGAAATAGAGAGCAATTCTTAAATAATTCACTCAGGGCATGTGATGCAACCGGGATTGACCACATCTACACCCAGAGCTGGTTGAGACATAAGGCTAGACACTTCAGGCTGATAGCATTGGTGAGTTTCGGTGAGCAAATGCAGACCCTTTGAAGTCATACTGCATGGTACCCATTCCATGGGACCAACTCTCCAGGTTCAAGGGATTCTTCCTCCAGCTAAAATATGCATGGGAAACCCAGAGTATCGTCCACCGTGTGATTGGGAAACGATTTAAAATGCATCTCAGTTTTCGTATTCTGGTCCTCGGGTTCACCATTCCAGATGCTTTACTAACACTCTCCCCACTTGGAGAGTCAGTGCCTTTAACCTCCTGTTTGGCACAGCTTGCAATTTCTGTGCAAGATGAACAGGAATAGGGAGAACCAATGAGAGACTAGCTGTAGGTGTCTGCACGGGCAAATGTAACGCTCATTTCCCACCATGAAGAGGAATTAAACAAAGGCTCAGCGTGCCCTGCTGAAAACAGATTAGGGCCTGAAGCAATCCTGCGGTTTTGTGCCCAGCTCACAAGAAAGCGAGTTGAAGAAAGGAGCTCAGGGGCACTGTAATTCACAAACCTGCAGAGTTTTAAATGACAGCTATCCTCCAAAAATATATTGAAGTAAGCCTGCGAAGGGGACTTGAAAGCGGGGCAGAATTTCGGGAAAACGATTGCAGGGGGTAGACTGGAATTGCCCTGAAAGCATAGGAAAAGAGGCACAACGTCGACAATGATGCACTTGGCCAAGAAGGGTGTATGCGTTTTTTCCTGAATATATTCAGGTAAAAACGCATACGCCCTTTTTGGCCAACCAAGCAAGCCTGTAAAGGAAATCTGCACTACAATGATGTCTGACTGCCCGCTGGGCAAAAGGGCCATCTGAAAAAAGTGTAAAATCCAGAAAGGTAGGACAGGATATGGAGAACAGGGAGCCTTGTTATGCTGATTGGCAGGATGTAAATTGCCAGCAGCCACCCTGGAGACGCGTATGGTGTTTCCTGCAACACGTAAGAAACAAAGCAACACAGCCTATGGCACTTCCACTTATGGTCCTATAGCTTACGGAAATTAAAATAAAAAACAGACAGCCACCCCAATATTTGGGACGGCTGTGTTCACAAGAAGCTCGTCTACAGTATCAGGTAAATATCTCAGAAAGCAAAAAATGGATAAAGAAGTTGTGGCACGTACGTACAATGCAATATCACTCAGCAATGAAATCTGTGTCATCAGGCCCGTAGCGGCATAGTGAGTGGATGCAGGTACGGTGATTCTACGTGAACTACATCACACAGAAAAAGAAACATCATAAGATATCACTAATACATGGAATGTAAACTTGACTACACATGAACTGAATTACAAAACAGAACAGGGTCTCAAATTTAGAAAACCAACAAGTGCTTGCTTATGGGGAAAGGTGCGTTGGGGTGCTGAATAAAACCAGAGACTGAAATTAGCACAGATAACATTCCATAAGCCAAATATGTAATAGACAAGACCTACTCCTTGCTCAACGAAATGGACCCAACACCACATATTCAACGCCTAGGAATATACCTGACTAGGAAGAAACTTAAAACCCATGGATATATATGTCTCCGTAAGAGGAACAAGCGTGTGTACAGCGGCCGAAATGCAGCAGTGAAAATCCGATAAATCCCATTATCAAAATAAATTTCGAAAACAAAACACAAAGACAGTGAAATAGAGAGCAATTCTTAAATAATTCACTCAGGGCATGTGATGCAACCGGGATTGACCACATCTACACCCAGAGCTGGTTGAGACATAAGGCTAGACACTTCAGGCTGATAGCATTGGTGAGTTTCGGTGAGCAAATGCAGACCCTTTGAAGTCATACTGCATGGTACCCATTCCATGGGACCAACTCTCCAGGTTCAAGGGATTCTTCCTCCAGCTAAAATATGCATGGGAAACCCAGAGTATCGTCCACCGTGTGATTGGGAAACGATTTAAAATGCATCTCAGTTTTCGTATTCTGGTCCTCGGGTTCACCATTCCAGATGCTTTACTAACACTCTCCCCACTTGGAGAGTCAGTGCCTTTAACCTCCTGTTTGGCACAGCTTGCAATTTCTGTGCAAGATGAACAGGAATAGGGAGAACCAATGAGAGACTAGCTGTAGGTGTCTGCACGGGCAAATGTAACGCCCATTGCCCACCAGGAAGAGGAATTAAACAAAGGCTCAGCGTGCCCTGCTGAAAACAGATTAGGGCCTGAAGCAATCCTGCGGTTTTGTGCCCAGCTCACAAGAAAGCGAGTTGAAGAAAGGAGCTCAGGGGCACTGTAATTCACAAACCTGCAGAGTTTTAAATGACAGCTATCCTCCAAAAATATATTGAAGTAAGCCTGCGAAGGGGACTTGAAAGCGGGGCAGAATTTCGGGAAAACGATTGCAGGGGGTAGACTGGAATTGCCCTGAAAGCATAGGAAAAGAGGCACAACGTCGACAATGATGCACTTGGCCAAGAAGGGTGTATGCGTTTTTTCCTGAATATATTCAGGTAAAAACGCATACGCCCTTTTTGGCCAACCAAGCAAGCCTGTAAAGGAAATCTGCACTACAATGATGTCTGACTGCCCGCTGGGCAAAAGGGCCATCTGAAAAAAGTGTAAAATCCAGAAAGGTAGGACAGGATATGGAGAACAGGGAGCCTTGTTATGCTGATTGGCAGGATGTAAATTGCCAGCAGCCACCCTGGAGAAGTGTATGGTGTTTCCTGAAACACGTAAGAAATAAAGCAACACACCCTATGGCAATTGCACTTATGGTCCTATTGCTTAGGGAAATTAAAATCAAAAACAGAGAGCCACCCCAAAGTTTGGGACGGCTGTGTTCCCAAGAAGTTCGTCTACAGTACCAGGTAAATATCCCAGAAAGCAAAAAATGGATAAAGAAGTTGTGGCACGTACGTGCAATGCAGTATCACTCAGCAATGAAATCTGTGTCTTCAGGCCCGTAGCGGCATAGTGAGTGGATGCAGGTACGGTGATTCTACGTGAACTACGTCACACAGAAAAAGAAACATCATAAGATATCACTAATTCACGGAATGTAAACTTGACTACACATGAACTGAATTACAAAACAGAACAGGGTCTCAAATTTAGAAAACCAACAAGTGCTTGCTTATGGGGAAAGGTGCATTTGGGTGCTGCATAAAACCAGAGACTGAAATTAGCACAGATAACATTCCATAAGCCAAATATGTAATAGAGAAGACCTACTCCTTGCTCAACGTAATGGACCCAACACCACATATTCAACGCCTAGGAATATACGTGACTAGGAAGAAACTTAAAACCCATGGATATGTATGTCTCCGTAAGAGGAACAAGCGTGTGTACAGCGGCCGAAATGCAGCAGTGAAAATCCGATAAATCCCATTATCAAAATAAATTTCGAAAACAAAACACAAAGACAGTGAAATAGAGAGCAATTCTTAAATAATTCACTCAGGGCATGTGATGCAACCGGGATTGACCACATCTACACCCAGAGCTGGTTGAGACATAAGGCTGGACACTTCAGGCTGATAACATTGGTGAGGTTCAGTGAGCAAATGCAGACCCTTTGAAGTCATACTGCATGGTACCTATTCCATGGGTCCCAACTCTTCAGGTTCAAGGGATTCTTCCTCCAGCTAAAACATTCATGGGAAACCCACAGTATGGTCCACCGTGTGATTGGGAAACGATTTAAAATGCATCTCAGTTTTCATATCCTGGTCCTCGGTTTCACCATTCCAGATGCTTTACTAACACTCTCCCTGCTTGGAGAGTCAGTGCCTTTAACCTCCTGTTTGGCACAGCTTGCAATTTCTGTGCAAGATGAACAGGATTAGGGAGAACCAATGAGAGACTATCTGTAGGTGTCTGCACGGGCAAATGTAACGCTTATTTCCCACCAGGAAGAGGAATTAACCAAAGGCTCAGCATGCCCTGCCGGAATCAGATTAGGGCCTGAAGCAATCCTGCGGTTTTGTGCCCACCTCAGAAGAAAGCGAGTTGAAGAAAGGAGCTCAGGGGCACTGTAATTCACAAACCTGCAGAGTTATAAATTACAGCTATCCTCCAAAAATATATTGAAGTAAGCCTGCGAAGGGGACTTGAAAGCGGGGCAGAATTTCAGGAAAACGATTGCAGGGGGTAGACGGGAATTGCCCTGAAAGCATAGGAAAAGAGGCAGAACGTCGACAATGATGCACTTGGCCAAAAAGGGCGTATGCGTTTTTTCCTGAATATATTCAGGAAAAAACGCATATGCCCTTTTGGGCCAACCAAGCAAGCCTGTAAGGAAATCTGCACTACAATGAAGTCTCACTGCCCCCCGGGCAAAAGGGCCATCTGAAAAAAGTGTAAAATCCAGAAAGGTAGGACAGGATATGGAGAACAGGGAGCCTTGTTATGCAGATTGGCAGTATGTAAATTGCCAGCAGCCACCCTGGAGACGTGTATGGGGTTTCCTGCAACACATAAGAAACAAAGCAACACAGCCTATGGCACTTCCACTTATGGTCCTATAGCTTACGGAAATTAAAATAAAAAACAGACAGCCACCCCAATATTTGGGACGGCTGTGTTCACAAGAAGCTCGTCTACAGTATCAGGTAAATATCTCAGAAAGCAAAAAATGGATAAAGAAGTTGTGGCACGTACGTACAATGCAATATCACTCAGCAATGAAATCTGTGTCATCAGGCCCGTAGCGGCATAGTGAGTGGATGCAGGTACGGTGATTCTACGTGAACTACATCACACAGAAAAAGAAACATCAAAAGATATCACTAATACACGGAATGTAAACTTGACTACACATGAACTGAATTACAAAACAGAACAGGGTCTCAAATTTAGAAAACCAACTAGTGCTTGCTTATGGGAAAAGGTGCCTTGGGGTGCTGCATAAAACCAGAGACTGAAATTAGCACAGATAACTTTCCATAAGCCAAATATGTAATAGACAAGACCTACTCCTTGCTCAACGAAATGGACCCAACACCACATATTCAACACCTAGGAATATACCTGACTAGGAAGAATCTTAAAACCCATGGATATATATGTCTCAGTAAGAGAATCAAGCGTGTGTACCGCGGCCGAAACACAGCAGTGAAAATCCGATAAATCCCATTATCAAAATAAATTTCGAAAACAAAACACAAAGACAGTGAAATAGAGAGCAATTCTTAAATAATTCACTCAGGGCATGTGATGCAACCGGGATTGACCACATCTACACCCAGAGCTGGTTGAGACATAAGGCTGGACACTTCAGGCTGATAGCATTGGTGAGTTTCGGTGAGCAAATGCAGACCCTTTGAAGTCATACTGCATGGTACCTATTCCATGGGTCCCAACTCTTCAGGTTCAAGGGATTCTTCCTCCAGCTAAAACATTCATGGGAAACCCACAGTATGGTCCACCGTGTGATTGGGAAACGATTTAAAATGCATCTCAGTTTTCATATCCTGGTCCTCGGTTTCACCATTCCAGATGCTTTACTAACACTCTCCCTGCTTGGAGAGTCAGTGCCTTTAACCTCCTGTTTGGCACAGCTTGCAATTTCTGTGCAAGATGAACAGGAATAGGGAGAACCAATGAGAGACTATCTGTAGGTGTCTGCACGGGCAAATGTAACGCTCATTTCCCACCAGGAAGAGGAATTAACCAAAGGCTCAGCATGCCCTGCCGGAATCAGATTAGGGCCTGAAGCAATCCTGCGGTTTTGTGCCCACCTCAGAAGAAAGCGAGATGAAGAAAGGAGCTCAGGGGCACTGTAATTCACAAACCTGCAGAGTTATAAATGACAGCTATCCTCCAAAAATATATTGAAGTATGCCTGCGAAGGGGACTTGAAAGCGGGGCAGAATTTCAGGAAAACGATTGCAGGGGGTAGACGGGAATTGCCCTAAAAGCATAGGAAAAGAGGCACAACGTCGACAATGATGCACTTGGCCAAAAAGGGCGTATGCGTTTTTTCCTGAATATATTCAGGAAAAAACGCATACGCCCTTTTGGGCCAACCAAGCAAGCCTGTAAAGGAAATCTGAACTACAATGAAGTCTCACTGCACCCCGGGCAAAAGGGCCATCTGAAAAAAGTGTAAAATCCAGAAAGGTAGGACAGGATATGGAGAACAGGGAGCCTTGTTATGCAGATTGGCAGTATGTAAATTGCCAGCAGCCACCCTGGAGACGTGTATGGTGTTTCCTGCAACACGTAAGAGACAAAGCAACACAGCCTATGGCACTTCCACTTATGGTCCTATAGCTTACGGAAATTAAAATAAAAAACAGACAGCCACCCCAATATTTGGGACGGCTGTGTTCACAAGAAGCTCGTCTACAGTATCAGGTAAATATCTCAGAAAGCAAAAAATGGATAAAGAAGTTGTGGCACGTACGTACAATGCAATATCACTCAGCAATGAAATCTGTGTCATCAGGCCCGTAGCGGCATAGTGAGTGGATGCAGGTACGGTGATTCTACGTGAACTACATCACACAGAAAAAGAAACATCATAAGATATCACTAATACACGGAATGTAAACTTGACTACACATGAACTGAATTACAAAACAGAACAGGGTCTCAAATTTAGAAAACCAACTAGTACTTGCTTATGGGAAAAGGTGCCTTGGGGTGCTGCATAAAACCAGAGACTGAAATTAGCACAGATAACTTTCCATAAACCAAATATGTAATAGACAAGACCTACTCCTTGCTCAACGAAATGAACCCAACACCACATATTCAACACCTAGGAATATACCTGACTAGGAAGAATCTTAAAACCCATGGATATATATGTCTCTGTAAGAGAATCAAGCGTGTGTACAGCGGCCGAAACACAGCAGTGAAAATCCGATAAATCCCATTATCAAAATAAATTTCGAAAACAAAACACAAAGACAGTGAAATAGAGAGCAATTCTTAAATAATTCACTCAGGGCATGTGATGCAACCGGGATTGACCACATCTACACCCAGAGCTGGTTGAGACATAAGGCTGGACACTTCAGGCTGATAGCATTGGTGAGTTTCGGTGAGCAAATGCAGACCCTTTGAAGTCATACTGCATGGTACCCATTCCATGGGTCCCAACTCTTCCGGTTCAAGGGATTCTTCCTCCAGCTAAAACATGCATGGGAAACCCACAGTATGGTCCACCGTGTGATTGGGAAACGATTTAAAATGCATCTCAGTTTTCTTACCCTGGTCCTCGGGTTCACAATTCCAGATGCTTTACTAACACTCTCCCCGCTTGGAGAGTCAGTGCCTTTAACCTCCTCTTTGGCACAGCTTGCAATTTCTGTGCAAGATGAACAGGAATAAGGAGAACCAATGAGAGACTAGCTGTAGGTGTCTGCACGGGCAAATGTAACGCTCATTTCCCACCATGAAGAGGAATTAAACAAAGGCTCAGCGTGCCCTGCTGTAAACAGATTAGGGCCTGAAGCAATCCTGCAGTTTTGTGCCCAGCTCACAAGAAAGCGAGTTGAAGAAAGGAGCTCAGGGGCACTGTAATTCACAAACCTGCAGAGTTATAAATGACAGCTATCCTCCAAAAATATATTGAAGTAAGCCTGCGAAGGTGAGTTGAAAGCGGGGCAGAATTTCAGGAAAACGATTGCAGGGGGTAGACTGGAATTGCCCTGAAAGCATAGGAAAAGAGGCACAACGTCGACAATGATGCACTTGGCCAAAAAGGGCGTATGCGTTTTTTCCTGAATATATTCAGGTAAAAATGCATACGCCCTTTTTGGCCAACCAAGCAAGCCTGTAAAGGAAATCTGCACTACAATGATGTCTGACTGCCCGCTGGGCAAAAGGGCCATCTGAAAAAAGTGTAAAATCCAGAAAGGTAGGACAGGATACGGAGAAGAGGGAGCCTTGTTATGCTGATTGGCAGGATGTAAATTGCCAGCAGCCACCCTGGAGAAGTGTATGGTGTTTCCTGAAACACGTAAGAAATAAAGCAACACACCCTATGGCAATTGCACTTATGGTCCTATTGCTTAGGGAAATTAAAATCAAAAACAGAGAGCCACCCCAAAGTTTGGGACGGCTGTGTTCCCAAGAAGCTCGTCTACAGTACCAGGTAAATATCCCAGAAAGCAAAAAATGGATAAAGAAGTTGTGGCACGTACGTGCAATGCAGTATCACTCAGCAATGAAATCTGTGTCTTCAGGCCCGTAGCAGCATAGTGAGTGGATGCAGGTACGGTGATTCTACGTGAACTACGTCACACAGAAAAAGAAACATCATAAGATATCACTAATTCACGGAATGTAAACTTGACTACACATGAACTGAATTACAAAACAGAACAGGGTCTCAAATTTAGAAAACCAACAAGTGCTTGCTTATGGGCAAAGGTGCGTTGGGGTGCTGCATAAAACCAGAGACTGAAATTAGCACAGATAACATTCCATAAGCCAAATATGTAATAGACAAGACCTACTCCTTGCTCAACGAAATGGACCCAACACCACATATTCAACGCCTAGGAATATACCTGTCTAGGAACAAACTTAAAACCCATGGATATATATGTCTCCGTAAGAGGAACAAGCGTGTGTACAGCGGCCGAAATGCAGCAGTGAAAATCCGATAAATCCCATTATCAAAATAAATTTCGAAAACAAAACACAAAGACAGTGAAATAGAGAGCAATTCTTAAATAATTCACTCAGGGCATGTGATGCAACCGGGATTGACCACATCTACACCCAGAGCTGGTTGAGACATAAGGCTGGACACTTCAGGCTGATAACATTGGTGAGTTTCGGTGAGCAAATGCAGACCTTTTGAAGTCATACTGCATGGTACCTATTCCATGGGTCCCAACTCTTCAGGTTCAAGGGATTCTTCCTCCAGCTAAACCATTCATGGGAAACCCACAGTATGGTCCACCGTGTGATTGGGAAACGATTTAAAATGCATCTCAGTTTTCATATCCTGGTCCTCGGTTTCACAATTCCAGATGCTTTACTAACACTCTCCCTGCTTGGAGAGTCAGTGCCTTTAACCTCCTGTTTGGCACAGCTGGCAATTTCTGTGCAAGATGAACAGGAATAGGGAGAACCAATGAGAGACTAGCTGTAGGTGTCTGCACGGGCAAATGTAACGCTCATTTCCCACCAGGAAGAGGAATTACACAAAGGCTCAGCGTGCCCTGCTGAAAACAGATTAGGGCCTGAAGCAATCCTGCGGTTTTGTGCCCAGCTCACATGAAAGCGAGTTGAAGAAAGGAGCTCAGGGGCACTGTAATTCAAAAACCTGCAGAGTTATAAATGACAGCTATCCTCCAAAAATATATTGAAGTAAGCCTGCGAAGGGGACTTGAAAGCAGGGCAGAATTTCAGAAAAACGATTGCAGGGGGTAGACTGGAATTGCCCTGAAAGCATAGGAAAAGAGGCACAACGTCGAAAATGATGCACTTGGCCAAAAAGGGCGTATGCGTTTTTTCCTGAATATATTCAGGAAAAAACGCATATGCCCTTTTTTGCCAACCAAGCAAGCCTGTAAAGGAAATCTGCACTACAATGATGTCTGACTGCCCGCCGGGCAAAAGGGCCATCTGAAAAAAGTGTAAAATCCAGAAAGGTAGGACAGGATATGGAGAACAGGGAGCCTTGTTATGCTGATTGGCAGGATGTAAATTGCCAGCAGCCACCCTGGAGAAGTGTATGGTGTTTCCTGAAACACGTAAGAAACAAAGCAACACAGCCTATGGCACTTCCATTTATGGCCCTATAGCTTACGGAAATTAAAATAAAAAACAGACAGCCACCCCAGTATTTGGGACGGCTTGTTTCACAAGAAGCTCGTCTACAGTATCAGGTAAATATCCCAGAAAGCAAAAAATGGATAAAGAAGTTGTGGCACGTACGTACAAGGCAATATCACTCAGCAATGAAATCTGTGTCATCAGGACCGTAGCGGCATAGTGAGTGGATGCAGGTACGGTGATTCTACGTGAACTACATCACACAGAAAAAGAAACATCATAAGATATCACTAATACACGGAATGTAAACTTGACTACACATGAACTGAATTACAAAACAGAACAGGGTCTCAAATTTAGCAAACCAACTAGTGCTTGCTTATGGGGAAAGGTGCCTTGGGGTGCTGCATAAAACCAGAGACTGAAATTAGCACAGATAACTTTCCATAAGCCAAATATGTAATAGACAAGACCTACTCCTTGCTCAACGAAATGGACCCAACACCACATATTCAACGCCTAGGAATATACCTGACTAGGAAGAATCTTAAAACCCATGGATATATATGTCTCCGTAAGAGAATCAAGCGTGTGTACAGCGGCCGAAATGCAGCAGTGAAAATCCGATAAAACCCATTATCAAAATAAATTTCGAAAACAAAACACAAAGACAGTGAAATAGAGAGCAATTCTTAACTAATTCACTCAGGGCATGTGATGCAACCGGGATTGACCACATCTACACCAAGAGCTGGTTGAGACATAAGGCTGGACACTTCAGGCTGATAGCATTGGTGAGTTTCGGTGAGCAAATGCAGACCCTTTGAAGTCATACTGCATGGTACCCATTCCATGGGTCCCAACTCTCCAGGTTCAAGGCATTCTTCCTCCAGCTAAAACATGCATGGGAAACCCAGGGTATCGTCCACCGTGTGATTGGGAAACGATTTAAAATGCATCTCAGTTTTCGTATCCTGGTCCTCGGGTTCACCATTCCAGATGCTTTACTAACACTCTCCCCGCTTAGAGAGTCAGTGCCTTTAACCTCCTGTTTGGCACAGCTTGCAATTTCTGTGCAAGATGAACAGGAATAGGGAGAACCAATGAGAGACTAGCTGTAGGTGTCTGCACGGGCAAATGTAACGCTCATTTCCCACCAGGAACAGGAATTAACCAAAGGCTCAGCATGCCCTGCCGGAAACAGATTAGGGCCTGAAGCAATCCTGCGGTTTTGTGCCCAGCTCACAAGAAAGCGAGTTGAAGAAAGGAGCTCAGGGGCACTGTAATTCACAGACCTGCTGAGTTATAAATGACAGCTATCCTCCAAAAATATATTGAAGTAAGCCTGCGAAGGGGACTTGAAAGCGGGGCAGAATTTCAGGAAAACGATTGCAGGGGGTAGACTGGAATTGCCCGGAAAGCATAGGAAAAGAGGCACAACGTCGACAATGATGCACTTGGCCAAAAATGTCGTATGCGTTTTTTCCTGAATATATTCAGGAAAAAACGCATACGACCTTTTTGGCCAACCAAGCAAGCCTGTAAGGAAATCTGCACTACAATGAAGTCTCACTGCCCCCCGGGCAAAAGGGCCATCTGAAAAAAGTGTAAAATCCAGAAAGGTAGGACAGGATATGGAGAACAGGGAGACTTGTTATGCTGATTGGCAGGATGTAAATTGCCAACAGCCACCCTAGAGAAGTGTATGGTGTTTACTGAAACACGTAAGAAATAAAGCAACACAGCCTATGGCAATTGCACTTATGGTCCTTTTCCTTAGGGAAATTAAAATCAAAAACAGAGAGCCACCCCAAAGTTTGGGACGGCTGTGTTCCCAAGAAGCTCTTCTACAGTACCAGGTAAATATCCCAGAAAGCAAAAAATGGATAAAGAAGATGTGGCACGTACGTGCAATGCAGTATCACTCAGCAATGAAATCTCTGTCATCAGGCCCGTAGCGGCATAGTGAGTGGATGCAGGTACGGTGATTCTACGTCAACTACGTCACACAGAAAAAGAAACATCATAAGATATCACTAATACACGGAATGTAAACTTGACTACACATGAACTGAATTACAAAACAGAACAGGGTCTCAAATTTAGAAAACCAACTAGTGCTTGCTTATTGGGGAAGGTGCCTTGGGGTGCTGCATAAAACCAGAGACTGAAATTAGCACAGATAACATTGCATAAGCCAAATATGTAATAGACAAGACCTACTCCTTGCTCAACGAAATGGACTCAACACCACATATTCAACGCCTAGGAATATAACTGACTAGGAAGAATCTTAAAACCCGTGGATATATATGTCTCCGTAAGAGAATCAAGCGTGTGTACAGCGGCCGAAACGCAGCAGTGAAAATCCGATAAATCCCATTATCAAAATAAATTTCGAAAACAAAACACAAAGACAGTGAAATAGAGAGCAATTCTTAAATAATTCACTCAGGGCATGTGATGCAAGCGGGATTGACCACATCTACATCCAGAGCTGGTTGAGACATAAGGCTGGACACTTCAGGCTGATAGCATTGGTGAGTTTCGGTGAGCAAATGCAGACCCTTTGAAGTCATACTGCATGGTACCTATTCCATGGGTCCCAACTCTTCAGGTTCAAGGGATTCTTCCTCCAGCTAAAACATGCATGGGAAACCCACAGTATGGTCCACCGTGTGATTGGGAAACGATTAAAAATGCATCTCAGTTTTCGTATCCTGGTCCTCGGGTTCAACATTCCAGATGCTTTACTAACACTCTCCCTGCTTGGAGAGTCAGTGCTTTTAACCTCCTGTTTGGCACAGCTTGCAATTTCTGTGCATGATGAAAGGGAATAGGGAGAACCAATGAGAGACTAGCTGTAGGTGTCTGCACGGGCAAATGTAATGCTCATTTCCGACCAGGAAGAGGAATTAACCAAAGGCTCAGCATGCCCTGCCGGAAACAGATTAGGGCCTGAAGCAATCCTGCGGTTTTGTGCCCAGCTCACAAGAAAGCGAGTTGAAGAAAGGAGCTCAGGGGAACTGTAATTCACAAACCTGCAGAGTTATAAATGACAGCTATCCTCCAAAAATATATTGAAGTAAGCCTGCGAAGGGGACTTGAAAGCGCGGCAGAGTTTCAGGAAAACCATTGCAGGGGGTAGACTGGAATTGCCCTGAAAGCATAGGAAAAGAGGCAGAACGTTGACAATGATGCACTTGGCCAAAAAGGGCGTATGCGTTTTTTCCTGAATATATTCAGGAAAAAACGCATACGCCCTTTTTGGCCAACCAAGCAAGCCTGTAAAGGAAATCTGCACTACAATGAAGTCTCACTGCCCCCCGGGCTAAAGGGCCATCTGAAAAAAGTGTAAAATCCAGAAAGGTAGGACAGGATATGGAGAACAGGGAGACTTGTTATGCTGATTGGCAGGATGTAAATTGCCAGCAGCCACCCTGGAGAAGTGTATGGTGTTTCCTGAAACACGTAAGAAATAAAGCAACACAGCCTATGACAATTGAACTTATGGTCCTATTCCTTAGGGAAATTAAAATCAAAAACAGACAGCCACCCGAAAGTTTGGGACGGCTGTGTTCCCAAGAAGCTCTTCTATATAACCAGGTAAATATCCCAGAAAGCAAAAAATGGATAAAAAAGTTGTGGCACGTACGTGCAATGCAGTATCACTCAGCAATGAAATGTGTGTCATCAGGCCCGTAGCGGCATAGTGAGTGGATGCAGGTACGGTGATTCTACCTGAACTACGTCACACAGAAAAAGAAACATCATAAGATATCACTAATACACGGAATGTAAACTTGACTACACATGAACTGAATTACAAAACAGAACAGGGTCTCAAATTTAGAAAACCAACTAGTGCTTGCTTATTGGGAAAGGTGCCTTGGGGTGCTGCATAAAATCACAGACTGAAATTAGCACAGATAACTTTCAATAAGCCAAATATGTAATAGACAAGGCCTACTCCTTGCTCAACGAAATGGACCCAACACCACATATTCAACGCCTAGGAATATACCTGACTAGGAAGAATCTTAAAACCCATGGATATATATGTCTCCGTAAGAGAATCAAGCATGTGTACTGCGGCCGAAATGCAGCAGTGAAAATCCGATAAATCCGATTATCAAAATAAATTTCGAAAACAAAACACAAAGACAGTGAAATAGAGAGCAATTCTTAAATAATTCACTCAGGGCATGTGATGCAACCGGGATTGACCACATCTACACCCAGAGCTGGTTGAGACATAAGGCTGGACACTTCAGGCTGATAGCATTGGTGAGTTTCGGTGAGCAAATGCAGACCCTTTGAAGTCATACTGCATTGTACCCATTCCATGGGTCCCAACTCTCCAGGTTCAAGGGATTCTTCCTCCAGCTAAAACATGCATGGGAAACCCAGAGTATCGTCCACCGTGTGATTGGGAAACGATTTAAAATGCATCTCAGTTTTCGTATCCTGGTCCTCGGGTTCACCATTCCAGATGCCTTACTAACACTCTCCCCGCTTGGAGAGTCAGTGCCTTTAACCTCCTCTTTGGCACAGCTTGCAATTTCTGTGCAAGATGAACAGGAATAGGGAGAACCAATGAGAGACTAGCTATAGGTGTCTGCACGGGCAAATGTAACGCTCATTTCCCACCAGGAAGAGGAATTAACCAAAGGCTCAGCGTGCCCTGCCGGAAACAGATTAGGGCCTGAAGCAATCCTGCGGTTTTGTGCCCAGGTCACAAGAAAGCGAGTTGAAGAAAGGAGCTCAGGGGCACTGTAATTCACAAACCTGCAGAGTTATAAATGACAGCTATCCTCCAAAAATATATTGAAGTAAGCCTGCGAAGGGGACTTGAAAGCGGGGCAGAGTTTCAGGAAAACGATTGCAGGGGGTAGACTGGAATTGCCCTGAAAGCATAGGAAAAGAGGCACAACGTCGACAATGATGCACTTGGCCAAAAAGGGCATATGCGTTTTTTCCTGAATATATTCAGGAAAAAACGCATACGCCATTTTTGGCCAACCAAGCAAGCCTGTAAAGGAACTTTGCACTACAATGAAGTCTCACTGCCCCCCGGGCAAAAGGGCCATCTGAAAAAAGTGTAAAATCCAGAAAGGTAGGACAGGATATGGAGAACAGGGAGCCTTGTTATGCTGATTGGCAGGATGTAAATTGCCAGCCACCACCCTGGAGAAGTGTATGGTGTTTCCTGAAACACGTAAGAAACAAAGCAACACAGCCTATGGCACTTCCACTTATGGTCCTATAGCTTACGGAAATTAAAATCAAAAACAGACAGCCACCCCAATATTTGGGACGGCTGTGTTCACAAGAAGCTCGTCTACAGTATCAGGTAAATATCCCAGAAAGCAAAAAATGGATAAAGAAGTTGTGGCACGTACGTACAATGCAATATCACTCAGCAATGAAATCTGTGTCATTAGGCCCATAGAGGCATAGTGAGTGGATGTAGGTACGGTGATTCTACGTGAACTACGTCACACAGAAAAAGAAACATCATAAGATATCACTAATGCACGGAATGTAAACTTGACTACACATGAACTGAATTACAAAACAGAACAGGGTCTCAAATTTAGAAAACCAACTAGTGCTTGCTTATGGGGAAAGGTGCCTTGGGGTGCTGCATAAAACCAGAGACTGAAATTAGCACAGATAACTTTCCATAAGCCAAATATGTAATAGACAAGACCTACTCCTTTCTCAAAGAAATGGACCCAACACCACATATTCAACGCCTAGGAATATACCTGACTAGGAAGAATCTTAAAACCCATGGATATATATGTCTCTGTAAGAGAATCAAGCGTGTGTACAGCGGCCGAAACGCAGCAGTGAAAATCCGATAAATCCCATTATCAAAATAAATTTCGAAAACAAAACACAAAGACAGTGAAATAGAGAGCAATTCTTAACTATTCACTCAGGGCATGTGATGCAACCGGGATTGACCACATCTACACCCAGAGCTGGTTGAGACATAAGGCTGGACACTTCAGGCTGATAGCATTGGTGAGTTTCGGTGAGCAAATGCAGACCCTTTGAAGTCACACTGCATGGTAACTATTCCATGGGTCCCAACTCTTCAGGTTCAAGGGATTCTTCCTCCAGCTAAAACATGCATGGGAAACCCACAGTATGGTCCACCGTGTGATTGGGAAACGATTTAAAATGCATCTCAGTTTTCGTATCCTGGTCCTCGGGTTCACCATTCCAGATGCTTTACTAACACTCTCCCCGCTTGGAGAGTCAGTGTCTTTAACCTCCTGTTTGGCACAGCTTGCAATTTCTGTGCAAAATGAACAGGAATAGGGAGAACCAATGAGAGACTAGCTGTAGGTATCTGCACGGGCAAATGTAACGCTCATTGCCCACCAGGAAGTGGAATTAAACAAAGGCTCAGTGTGCCCTGCTGGAAACAGATTAGGGCCTGAAGCACTCCTGCGGTTTTGTGCCCAGCTCACAAGAAAGCGAGTTGAAGAAAGGAGCTCAGGGGCACTGTAATTCACAAACCTGCAGAGTTATAAATGACAGCTATCCTCCAAAAATATATTGAGGTAAGCCTGCGAAGGGGACTTGAAAGCGGGGCAGAATTTCAGGAAAACGATTGCAGGGGGTAGACTGGTATTGCCCTGAAAGCATAGGAAAAGAGGCACAACGTCGATAATGATGCACTTGGCCAAAAAGGGCGTATGCGTTTTTTCCTGAATATATTCAGGAAAAAACGCATACGCCCTTTTTGGCCAACCAAGCAAGCCTGTAAAGGGAATCTGCACTACAATGAAGTCTCACTGCCCCCCGGGCAAAAGGGCCATCTGAAAAAAGTGTAAAATCCAGAAAGGTAGGACAGGATATGGAGAACAGGGAGCCTTGTTTTGCTGATTGGCAGGATATAAATTGCCAGCAGCCACCCTGGAGAAGTGTATGGTGTTTCCTGAAACACGTAAGAAACAAAGCAAACAGCCTATGGCACTTCCACTAATGGTCCTATAGCTTATGGAAATTAAAATCAAAAACAGACAGCCACCCCAATATTTGGGACGGCTGTGTTCACAAGAAACTCGTCTACAGTATCAGGTAAATATCCCAGAAAGCAAAAAATGGATAAAGAAGTTGTGGCACGTACGTTCAATGCAGTATCACTCAGCAATGAAATCTGTGTCATCAGGCCTGTAGCGGCATACTGAGTGGATGCAGGTACGGTGATTCTACGTGAACTACGTCACACAGAAAAAGAAACATCATAAGATATCACTAATACACGTAATGTAAACTTGACTACACATGAACTGAATTACAAAACAGAACAGGGTCTCAAATTTAGAAAACCAACAAGTGCTTGCTTATGGGGAAAGGTGCCTTGGGGTGCTGCATAAATCCAGGGACTGAAATTAGCACAGATAACTTTCCATAAGCCAAATATGTAATAGACAAGACCTACTCCTTGCTCAACGAAATGGACCCAACACCACATATTCAACGCCTAGGAATATACCTGACTAGGAAGAATCTTAAAACCCATGGATATATAGGTCTCCATAAGAGAATCAAGCGTGAGTACAGCGGCCGAAACACAGCAGTGAAAATCCGATAAATCCCATTATCAAAATAAATTTCGAAAACAAAACACAAAGACAGTGAAATAGAGAGCCATTCTTAAATAATTCACTCAGGGCATGTGATGCAACCGGGATTGACCACATCTACACCCAGAGCTGGTTGAGACATAAGGCTGGACACTTCAGGCTGATAGCATTGGTGAGTTTCGTTGAGCAAATGCAGAGCCTTTGAAGTCATACTGCATGGTACCCATTCCATGGGTCCCAACTCTCCAGGTTCAAGGGATTCTTCCTCCAGCTGAAACATGCATGGGAAACCCAGAGTATCGTCCACCATGTGATTGGGAAACGATTTAAAATGCATCTCAGTTTTCGTATCCTGGTCCTCGGGTTCACCATTCCAGATGCTTTACTAACACTCTCCCCGCTTGGAAAGTTAGTGCCTTTAACCTCCTCTTTGGCACAGCTTGCAATTTCTGCGCAAGATGAACAGAAATAGGGAGAACTAATGAGAGACTAGCTGTAGGTGTCTGCACGGGCAAATGTAATGCTCATTGCTGACCAGGAAGAGGAATTAAACAAAGGCTCAGCATGCCCTGCTGAAAACAGATTCGGGCCTGAAGCAATCCTGCGGTTTTGTGCCCAGCTCACAAGAAAGCGAGTTGAAGAAAGGAGCTCAGGGGCACTGTAATTCACAAACCTGCAGAGTTATAAATGACAGCTATCTTCCATAAGTATATTGAAGTAAGCCTGCGAAGGGGACTTGAAAGCGGGGCAGAATTTCAGGAAAACGATTGCAGGGGGTAGACGGGAATTGCCCTGAAAGCATAGGAAAAGAGGCAGAACGTCGAAAATGATGCACTTGGCCAAAAAGGGCGTATGCATTTTTTCCTGAATATATTCAGGAAAAAACGCATACGCCCTTTTTGGCCAATCAAGCAAGCCTGTAAAGGAAATCTGCACTACAATGAAGTCTCACTGCCCACCGGGCAAAAGGGCCATCTGAAAAAAGTGTAAAATCCAGAAAGGTAGGACAGGACATGGAGAACAGGGAGCCTTTTATGCTGATTGGCAGGATGTAAATTGCCAGCAGCCACCCTGGAGAAGTGTATGGTGTTTCCTGAAACACGTAAGAAACAAAGCAACACAGCCTATGGCACTTCCACTTATGGTCCTATAGCTTACGGAAATTAAAATCAAAAACAGAGAGCCACCCCAATATTTGGGACGGCTGTGTTCACAAGAAGCTCGTCTACAGTATCAGGTAAATATC
Organism: Phocoena phocoena; assembly: GCF_963924675.1. Taxonomy (NCBI): domain Eukaryota; kingdom Metazoa; phylum Chordata; class Mammalia; order Artiodactyla; family Phocoenidae; genus Phocoena; species Phocoena phocoena. Next base: position 272,217 of record NW_027077477.1, read on the forward strand.
CCAGAAAGCAAAAAATGGATAAAGAAGTTGTGGCACGTACGTGCAATGCAGTATCACTCAGCAATGAAATCTGTGTCATCAGGCCCGTAGCGGCATAGTGAGTGGATGCAGGTACGGTGATTCTACGTGAACTACGTCACCCAGAAAAAGAAACATCATAAGATATCACTAATACACGGAATGTAAACTTGACTACACGTGAACTGAATTACAAAACAGAACAGGGTCTCAAATTTAGAAAACCAACTAGTGCTTGCTTATGGGAAAAGGTGCCTTGGGGTGCTGCATAAAACCAGAGACTGAAATAAGCACAGATAACTTTCCATAAGCCAAATATGTAATAGACAAGACCTACTCCTTGCTCAATGAAATGGACCCAACACCACATATTCAACGCCTAGGAATATACCTGACTAGGAAAAATCTTAAAACACATGGATATATATGTCTCTGTATGAGAATCAAGCGTGTGTACATCGGCCGAAACGCAGCAGTGAAAATCCGATAAATCCCATTATCAAAATAAATTTCAAAAACAAAACACAAAGACAGTGAAATAGAGAGCAATTCTTACATAATTCACTCAGGGCATGTGATGCAACCGGGATTTACCACATCTACACCCAGAGCTGGTTGAGACATAAGGCTGGACACTTCAGGCTGATAGCATTGGTGAGTTTTGGTGAGCAAATGCAGACCCTTTGAAGTCGTACTGCATGGTACCCATTCCATGGGTCGCAACTCTCCAGGTTGAAGGCATTCTTCCTCCAGCTAAAACATGCATGCGAAAACCAGAGTATCGTCCACCATGTGATTGGGAAACGATTTAAAATGCATCTCAGTTTTCGTATCCTGGTCCTCGGGTTCACCATTCCAGATGCTTTACTAACACTCTCCCCGCTTGGAGAGTCAGTGCCTTTAACCTCCTGTTTGGCACAGCTTGCAATTTCTGTGCAAGATGAACAGGAATAGGGAGAACCAATGAGAGACTAGCTGTAGGTGTCTGCACGGGCAAATGTAACGCTCATTGCCCACCAGGAAGAGGAATTAAACAAAGGCTCAGCGTGCCCTGCTGAAAACAGATTAGGGCCTGAAGCAATCCTGCGGTTTTGTGCCCAGCTCACAAGAAAGCGAGTTGAAGAAAGGAGCTCAGGGGCACTGTAATTCACAAACCTGCAGAGTTATAAATGACAGCTATCCTCCAAAAATATATTGAAGTAAGCCTGCGAAGGTGACTTGAAAGCGGGGCAGAATTTCAGGAAAACGATTGCAGGGGGTAGACTGGAATTGCCCTGAAAGCATAGGAAAAGAGGCAGAACGTCGACAATGATGCACTTGGCCAAAAAGGGCATATGCGTTTTTTCCTGAATATATTCAGGAAAAAACGCATAAGCCCTTTTTGGCCAACCAAGCAACCTGTAAAGGAAATCTGCACTACAATGAAGTCTCACTGCCCCCTGGGCAAAAGGGCCATCTGAAAAAAGTGTAAAATCCAGAAAGGTAGGTCAGGATATGGAGAACAGGGAGCCTTGTTGTGCTGATTGGCAGGATGTAAATTGCCAGCAGCCATCCTGGAGAAGTGTATGGTGTTTCCTGAAACACGTAAGAAACAAAGCAACACAGCCTATGGCACTTCCACATATGGTCCTATAGCTTACAGAAATTAAAATCAAAAACAGACAGCCACCCCAATATTTGGGACGGCTGTGTTCACAAGAAGCTCGTCTACAGTACCAGGTAAATATCCCAGCAAGCAAAAAATGGATAAAGAAGTTGTGGCACGTACGTGCAATGCAATATCACTCAGCAATGAAATCTGTGTCATCAGGCCCGTAGCGGCATAGTGAGTGGATGCATGTACGGTGATTCTACGTGAACTATGTAACACAGAAAAAGAAACATCATAAGATATCACTAATACACGGAATGTAAACTTGACTACACATGAACTGAATTACAAAACAGAACAGGGTCTCAAATTTAGAAAACCAACTAGTGCTTGCTTATGGGGAAAGGTGCCTTGGGGTGCTGCATAAAACCAGAGACTGAAATTAGCACAGATAACATTCCATAAGCCCAATATATAATAGACAACACCTACTCCTTCCTCAACGAAATGGACTCAACACCACATATTCAATGCCTAGGAATATACCTGACTAGGAAGAATCTTAAAACCCATGGATATATATGTCTCCGTAAGAGAATCAAGCGTGCGTACAGCGGCCGATACGCAGCAGTGAAAATCCGATAAATCCCATTATCAAAATAAATTTCGAAAACAAAACACAAAGACAGTGAAATAGAGAGCAATTCTTAAATAATTCACTCAGGGCATGTGATGCAACCGGGATTGACCACATCTACACCCAGAGCTGGTTGAGACATAAGGCTGGACACTTCAGGCTGATAGCATTGGTGAGTTTCGGTGAGCAAATGCAGACCCTTTGAAGTCATACTGCATGGTACCTATTCCATGGGTCCCAACTCTTCAGGTTCAAGGGATTCTTCCTCCAGCTAAAACATGCATGGGAAACCCAAAGTATGGTCCACCGTGTGATTGGGAAACGATTTAAAATGCATCTCAGTTTTCGTATCCTGGTTCTCGGGTTCACCATTCCAGATGCTTTACTAACACTCTCCCTGCTTGGAGAGTCAGTGCCTATAACCTCCTGTTTGGCACAGCTTGCAATTTCTGTGCAAGATGAACAGGAAGAGGGAGAACCAATGAGAGACTAGCTGTAGGTGTCTGCACGGGGAAATGTAACGCTCATTTCCCACCAGGAAGAGGAATTAACCAAAGGCTCAGTGTGCCCTGCTGGAAACAGATTAGGGCCTGAAGCAATCCTGCGGTTTTGTGCCCAGCTCACAAGAAAGCGAGTTGAAGAAATGAGCTCAGGGGCACTGTAATTCACAAACCTGCAGAGTTATAAATGACAGCTATCCTCCAAAAATATATTGAAGTAAGCCTGCGAAGGGGACTTGAAAGCGGGGCAGAATTTCAGGAAAACGATTGCAGGGGGTAGACTGGAATTGCCCTGAAAGCATAGGAAAAGAGGCAGAACGTCGACAATGATGCACTTGGCCAAAAAGGGCGTATGCGTTTTTTCCTGAATATATTCAGGAAAAAACGCATACGCCCTTTTTGGCCAACCAAGCAAGCCTGTAAAGGAAATCTGCACTACAATGATGTCTCACTGCCCCCCGGGCAAAAGGGCCATCTGAAAAAAGTGTAAAATCCAGAAAGGTAGGACAGGATATGGAGAAGAGGGAGCATTGTTATGCTGATTGGCAGGATGTAAATTGCCAGCAGCCACCCTGGAGAAGTGTATGGTGTTTCCTGAAACACGTAAGAAACAAAGCAACACAGCCTATGGCACTTCCACTTATGGTCTTATAGCTTACGGAAATTAAAATCAAAAACAGACAGCCACCCCAATATTTGGGACGGCTGTGTTCACAAGAACCTCGTCTACAGTATCAGGTAAATATCTCAGAAAGCAAAAAATGGATAAAGAAGTTGTGGCACGTACGTACAATGCAATATCACTCAGCAATGAAATCTGTGTCATCAGGCCCGTAGTGGCATAGTGAGTGGATGCAGGTACGGTGATTCTACGTGAACTACGTCACACAGAAAAAGAAACATCATAAGATATCACTAATACACGGAATGTAAACTTGATTACACATGAACTGAATTACAAAACAGAACAGGGTCTCACATTTAGAAAACCAACTAGTGCTTGCTTATGGGGAAAGGTGCGTTTGGGTGCTGCATAAAACCAGAGACTGAAATTAGCAGAGATAACTTTCCATAAGCCAAATATGTAATAGACAAGACCTACTCCTTGCTCAACGAAATGGACCCAACACCACATATTCAACGCCTAGGAATATACCTGACTAGGAAGAATCTTAAAACCCATGGATATATATGTCTCCGTGTGTACAGCGGCCGAAACGCAGCAGTGAAAATCCGATAAATCCCATTATCAAAATAAATTTCGAAAACAAAACACAAAGACAGTGAAATAGAGAGCAATTCTTAAATAATTCACTCAGGGCATGTGATGCAACCGGGATTTAACACATCTACACCCAGAGCTGGTTGAGACATAAGGCTGGACACTTCAGGCTGATAGCATTTGTGAGTTTCGGTAAGCAAATACAGACCCTTTGAAGTCATACTGCATGGTACCCATTCCATGGTTCCCAACTCTCCAGGTTCAAGGCATTCTTCCTCCAGCTAAATCATGCATGGGAAACCCAGAGTATCGTCCACCGTGTGATTGGGAAACAATTTAAAATGCATCTCAGTTTTCGTATCCTGGTCCTCGGGTTCACCATTCCAGATGCTTTACTAACACTCTCCCCACTTGGAGAGTCAGTACCTTTAACCTCCTCTTTGGCACAGCTTGCAATTTCTGTGCAAGATGAACAGGAATAGGGAGAACCAATGAGAGACTAGCTGTAGGTGTGTGCACGGGCAAATGTAACGCTCATTGCCCACCAGGAAGAGGAATTAAACAAAGGCTCAGTGTGCCCTGCTGGAAACAGATTAGGGCCTGAAGCAATCCTGCGGTTTTGTGCCCAGCTCACAAGAAAGCGAGTTGAAGAAAGGAGCTCAGGGGCACTGTAATTCACAAACCTGCAGAGTTATAAATGACAGCTATCTTCCAAAAGTATATTGAAGTAAGCCTGCGAAGGGTACTTGAAAGCGGGGCAGAATTTCAGGAAAACGATTGCAGGGGGTAGACTGGAATTGCCCTGAAAGCATAGGAAAAGAGGCACAACGTCGACAATGATGCACTTGGCGAAAAAGGGCGTATGCGTTTTTTCCTGAATATATTCAGGAAAAAACGCATACGAACTTTTTGGCCAACCAATCAAGCCTGTAAAGGAAATCTGCACTACAATGAACTCTCACTGCCCCACGGGCAAAAGGGCCATCTGAAAAAAGTGTAAAATCCAGAAAGGTAGGACAGGATATGGAAAACAGGGAGCCTTGTTATGCTGATTGGCAGGATGTAAATTGCCAGCAGCCACCCTGGAGAAGTGTATGGTGTTTCCTAAAACACGTAAGAAACAAAGCAACACAGCCTATGGCATTTCCACTTATGGTCCTATAGCTTACAGAAATTAAAATCAAATACAGACAGCCACCCCAATATTTGGGACGGCTGTGTTCACAAGAAGCTCGTCTACAGTATCAGGTAAATATCCCAGAAAGCAAAATATGGATAAAGAAGTTGTGGCACGTACGTACAATTCAATATCACTCAGCAATGAAATCTGTGTCATCAGGCCCGTAGTGGCATAGTTAGTGGATGCAGGCACGGTGATTCTATGTGAACTACGTCACACAGAAAAAGAAACATCATAAGATATCACTAATACACGGAATGTAAACTTGACTACACGTGAACTGAATTACAAAACAGAATAGTGTCTCAAATTTAGAAAACCAACTAGTGCTTGCTTATGGGGAAAGGTGCCTTGGTGTGCTGCATAAAACCAGAGACTGAAATTAGCACAGATAACTTTCCATAAGCCAAATATGTAATAGACAAGACCTACTCCTTGCTCAACGAAATGGACCCAACACCACATATTCAACGCCTAGGAATATACCTGACTAGGAAGAATCTTAAAACCCATGGATATATATGTCTCCGTAAGAGAATCAAGCATGTGTACAGCGGCCGAAACGCAGCAGTGAAAATCCGATAAATCCCATTATCAAAATAAATTTCGAAAACAAAACACAAAGACAGTGAAATAGAGAGCAATTCTTAAATAATTCACTCAGGGCATGTGATGCAACCGGGATTGACCACATCTACACCCAGAGCTGGTTGAGACATAAAGCTGGACACTTCAGGCTGATAGCATTGGTGAGTTTCGGTGAGCAAATGCAGACCCTTTGAAGTCATACTGCATGGTACCCATTCCATGGGTCCCAACTCTCCAGGTTCAAGACATTCTTCCTCCAGCTAAAACATGCATGGGAAACCCAGAGTATCGTCCACCGTGTGATTGGGAAACGATTTAAAATGCATCTCAGTTTTCGTATCCTTGTCCTCGGGTTCACCATTCCAGATGCTTTACTAACACTCTCCCCGCTTAGAGAGTCAGTGCCTTTAACCTCCTGTTTGGCACAGCTTGCAATTTCTGTGCAAGATGAACAGGAATAGGGAGAACCAATGAGAGACTAGCTGTAGGTGTCTGCACGGGCAAATGTAATGCTCATTGCCCACTAGGAAGAGGAATTAACCAAAGGCTCAGCATGCCCTGCCATAAACAGATTAGGGCCTGAAGCAATCCTGCGGTTTTGTGCCCAGCTCACAAGAAAGCGAGTTGAAGAAAGGATCTCAGGGGCACTGTAATTCACAAACCTGCAGAGTTATAATTGACAGCTATCCTCCAAAAATATATTGAAGTAAGCCTGCGAAGGGGACTTGAAAGCGGGGCAGAATTTCAGGAAAACGATTGCAGGGGGTAGACTGGAATTGCCCTGAAAGCATAGGAAAAGAGGCACAACGTCGACAATGATGCACTTGGCGAAAAAGGGCGTATGCGTTTTTTCCTGAATATATTCAGGAAAAAACGCATACGCCCTTTTTGGCCAACCAAGCAAGCCTGTAAAGGAAATCTTCACTACAATGAAGTCTCACTGCCCCCCGGGCAAAAGGGCCATCTGAAAAAAGTGTAAAATCCAGAAAGGTAGGACAGGATATGGAGAACAGGGAGACTTGTTATGCTGATTGGCAGGATGTAAATTGCCAACAGGCACCCTGGAGAAGTGTATGGTGTTTCCTGAAACACGTAAGAAATAAAGCAACACAGCTTATGGCAATTGCACTTATGGTCCTATTCCTTAGGGAAATTAAAATGAAAAACAGAGAGCAACCCCAAAGTTTGGGACGGCTGTGTTCCCAAGAAGCTCGTCTACAGTACCAGGTAAATATCCCAGAAAGCAAAAAATGGATAAAGAAGTTGTGGCACGTACGTGCAATGCAGTATCACTCAGCAATGAAATCCGTGTCATCAGGCCCGTAGCGGCATAGTGAGTGGACGCAGGTACGGTGATTCTACGTGAACTACGTCACACAGAAAAAGAAACATCATAAGATATCACTAATACACGGAATGTAAACTTGACTACACATGAACTGAATTACAAAACAGAACAGGGTCTCAAATTTAGAAAACCAACTAGTGCTTGCTTATGGGGAAAGGTGCGTTTGGGTGCTGCATAAAATAAGAGACTGAAATTAGCAGAGATAACTTTCCATAAGCCAAATATGTAATAGACAAGACCTACTCCTTGCTCAACGAAATGGACCCAACACCACATATTCAACGCCTAGGAATATACCTGACTAGGAAGAATCTTAAAACCCATGGATATATATGTCTCCGTGTGTACAGCGGCCGAAACGCAGCAGTGAAAATCCGATAAATCCCATTATCAAAATAAATTTCGAAAACAAAACACAAAGACAGTGAAATAGAGAGCAATTCTTAAATAATTCACTCAGGGCATGTGATGCAACCGGGATTTAACACATCTACACCCAGAGCTGGTTGAGACATAAGGCTGGACACTTCAGGCTGATAGCATTGGTGAGTTTCGGTGAGCAAATGCAGACCCTTTGAAGTCATACTGCATGGTACCCATTCCATGGGTCCCAAACCTCCAGGTTCAAGGCATTCTTCCTCCAGCTAAAACATGCATGGGAAACCCAGAGTATCATCCACCGTGTGATTGGGAAACGATTTAAAATGCATCTCAGTTTTCGTATCCTGGTCCTCGGGTTCACCATTCCAGATGCTTTACTAACACTCTCCCTGCTTGGAGAGTCAGTGCCTTTAACCTCCTGTTTGGCACAGCTTGCAATTTCTGTGCAAGATGAACAGGACTAGGGAGAACCAATGAGAGACTAGCTGTAGGTGTCTGCACGGGCAAATGTAACGCTTATTTCCCACCAGGAAGAGGAATTAACCAAAGGCTCAGCATGCCCTGCCGGAAACAGATTAGGGCCTGAAGCAATCCTGCGGTTTTGTGCCCAGCTCACAAGAAAGCGAGTTGAAGAAAGGAGCTCAGGGGCACTGTAATTCACAAACCTGCAGAGTTATAAATGACAGCTATCCTCCAAAAATATATTGAAGTAAGCCTGCGAAGGGGACTTTAAAGCGGGGCAGAATTTCAGGAAAACGATTGCAGGGGGTAGACTGGAATTGCCCTGAAAGCATAGGAAAAGAGGCAGAACGTCGACAATGATGCACTTGGCCAAAAAGGGCGTATGCGTTTTTGCCTGAATATATTCAGGAAAAAACGCATACGCCCTTTTTGGCCAACCAAGCAAGCCTGTAAAGGAAATCTGCACTACAATGAAGTCTCACTGTCCCCCGGGCAAAAGGGCCATCTGAAAAAAGTGTACAATCCAGAAAGGTAGGACAGGATATGGAGAACAGGGAGCCTTGTTATACTGATTGTCAGGATGTAAATTCCCAGCAGCCACCCTGGAGAAGTGTATGGTGTTTCCTGAAACACGTAAGAAACAAAGCAACACAGCCTATGGCACTTCCACTTATGGTCCTATAGCTTACGGAAATTAAAATCAAAAACAGACAGCCACCCCAATATTTGGGACGGCTGTGTTCACAAGAAGCTCGTCTACAGTATTAGGTAAATATCCCAGAAAGTAAAAAATGGATAAAGAAGTTGTGGCACGTACGTACAATGCAGTATCACTCAGCAATGAAATCTGTGTCATCAGGCCCGTAGCGGCATTGTGAGTGGATGCAGGTACGGTGATTCTACGTGAACTACGTCACACAGAAAAAGAAACATCATAAGATATCACTAATACACGGAATGTAAACTTGACTACACATGAACTGAATTACAAAACAGAACAGGGTCTCAAATTTAGAAAACCAACTAGTGCTTGCTTATGGGGAAAGGTACCTTGGGGTGCTGCATAAAACCAGAGACTGAAATTAGCACAGATAACATTCCATAAGCCAAATATATAATAGACAACACCTACTCCTTGCTCAACGAAATGGACTCAACACCACATATTCAACGCCTAGGAATATACCTGACTAGGAATAATCTTAAAACCCATGGATATATATGTCTCCGTAAGAGAATCAAGCGTGCGTACAGCGGCCCAAACGCAGCAGTGAAAATCCGATAATTCCCATTATCAAAATAAATTTCGAAAACAAAACACAAAGACAGTGAAATAGAGAGCAATTCTTAAATAATTCACTCAGGGCATGTGATGCAACCGGGATTGACCACATCTACACCCAGAGCTGGTTGAGACATAAGGCTGGACACTTCAGGCTGATAGCATTGGTGAGTTTCGGTGAGCAAATGCAGACCCTTTGAAGTCATACTGCATGGTACCTATTCCATGGGTCCCAACTCTTCAGGTTCAAGGGATTCTTCCTCCAGCTAAAACATGCATGGGAAACCCACAGTATGGTCCACCGTGTGATTGGGAAACGATTTAAAATGCATCTCAGTTTTCGTATCCTGTTTCTCGGGTTCACCATTCCAGATGCTTTACTAACACTCTCCCTGCTTGGAGAGTCAGTGCCTTTAACCTCCTGTTTGGCACAGCTTGCAATTTCTGTGCAAGATGAACAGGAAGAGGGAGAACCAATGAGAGACTAGCTATAGGTGTCTGCACGGGGAAATATAACGCTCATTTCCCACCAGGAAGAGGAATTAACCAAAGGCTCAGTGTGCCCTGCTGGAAACAGATTAGGGCCTGAAGCAATCCTGCGGTTTTGTGCCCAGCTCACAAGAAAGCGAGTTGAAGAAAGGAGCTCAGGGGCACTGTAATTCACAAACCTGCAGAGTTATAAATGACAGCTATCCTCCAAAAATATATTGAAGTAAGCCTGCGAAGGGTACTTGAAAGCGGGGCAGAATTTCAGGAAAACGATTGCAGGGGTAGACTGGAATTGCCCTGAAAGCATAGGAAAAGAGGCAGAACGTCGACAATGATGCACTTGGCCAAAAAGTGCATATGCCTTTTATCCTGAATATATTCAGGGAAAAACGCATACGCCCTTTTTGACCAACCAAGCAAGCCTGTAAAGGAAATCTGCACTACAATGAAATCTCACTGCCCCCCCGGGCAAAAGGGCCATCTAAAAAAAGTGTAAAATCCAGAAAGGTAGGACAGGATATGGAGAACAGGGAGCCTTGTTATGCTGATTGGCAGGATGTAAATTGCCAGCAGCCACCATGGAGAAGTGTATGGTGTTTCCTGAAACACGTAAGAAACAAAGCAACACAGCCTATTGCACTTCCACTTATGGTCCTATAGCTTACGGAAATTAAAATCAAAAACAGAGAGCCACCCCAATATTTGGGACGGCTGTGTTCACAAGAAGCTCGTCTACAGTATCAGGTAAATATCCCAGAAAGCAAAAAATGGATAAAGAATTTGTGGCACGTATGTACAATTTAATATCACTCAGCAGTGAAATCTGTGTCATCAGGCCCGTAGCGGCATAGTGAGTGGATGCAGGTACGGTGATTCTACGTGAACTACGTCACACAGAAAAAGAAACATCATAAGATATCACTAATACACGGAATGTAAACTTGACTACACATAAACTGAATTACAAAACAAAACAGGGTCTCAAATTTAGAAAACCAACTAGTGCTTGCTTATGGGGTAAGGTTCCTTGGGGTGCTGCATAAAACCAGAGACTGAAATTAGCACAGATAACTTTCCATAAGCCAAATATGTAATAGACAAGACCTACTCCTTGCTCAACGAAATGGACCCAACACCACATATTCAACGCCTAGGAATATACCTGACTAGGAAGAATCTTAAAACCCATGGATATATATGTCTCCGTAAGAGAATCAAGCGTGTGTACTGCGGTCGAAACGCAGCAGTGAAAATCCGATAAATCCCATTATCAAAATAAATTTCGAAAACAAACACAAAGACAGTGAAATAGAGAGCAATTCTTAAATAATTCACTCAGGGCATGTGATGCAACCGGGATTGACCACATCTACACCCAGAGCTGGTTGAGACATAAGGCTGGACACTTCAGGCTGATAGCATTGGTGAGTTTCGGTGAGCAAATGCAGACCATTTGAAGTCATACTGCATGGTACATATTCCATGGGTCCCAACTCTTCAGGTTCAAGGGATTCTTCCTCCAGCTAAAACATGCATGGGAAAACCACAGTATGGTCCACCGTGTGATTGGGAAACGATTTAAAATGCATGTCAGTATTCGTATCCTGGTCCTCAGGTTCACCATTCCAGATGCTTTACTAACACTCTCCCCGCTTGGAGAGTCAGTGCCTTTAACCTCCTCTTTGGCACAGCTTGCAATTTCTGTGCAAGATGAACAGGAATAGGGAGAACCAATGAGAGACTAGCTGTAGGTGTCTGCACGGGCAAATGTAACGCTCATTGCCCACCAGGAAGAGGAATTAAACAAAGGTTCAGTGTGCCCTGCTGGAAACAGATTAGGGCCTGAAGAAATCCTGCGGTTTTGTGCCCAGCTCACAAGAAAGCGAGTTGAAGAAAGGAGCTCAGGGGCACTGTAATTCACAAACCTGCAGAGTTATAAATGCCAGCTATCTTCCAAAAGTATATTGAAGTAAGCCTGTGAAGGGGACTTGAAAGCGGGGCAGAATTTCAGCAAAACGATTGCAGGGGGTAGACTGGAATTGCCCTGAAAGCACAGGAAAAGAGGCACAACGTCGACAATGATGCACTTGGCCAAATAGGGCGTATGCGTTTTTTCCTGAATATATTCAGGAAAAAACGCATATGCCCTTTTTGGCCAACCAAGCAAGCCTGTAAAGGAAATCTACACTACAATGAAGTCTCACTGCACCCGGGCAAGATGGCCATCTGAGAAAAGTGTAAAATCCAGAAAGGTAGGACATGATATGGAGAACAGGGAGCCTTGTTATGCTAATTGGCAGGATGTAAATTGCCAACAGCCACCCTGGAGAAGTGTATGGTGTTTCCTGAAACACGTAAGAAATAAAGAAACACAGCCTATGGCAATTGCACTTATGGTCCTATTCCTTAGGGAAATTAAAATCAAAAACAGAGAGCCACACTAAAGTTTGGGACGGCTGTGTTCCCCGGAAGCTCGTCTACAGTACCAGGTAAATATCCCAGAAAGCAAAAAATGGATAAAGGAGTTGTGGCACGTACGTGCAATGCAATATCACTCAGCAATGAAATCTGTGTCATCAGGCCCGTAGCGGCATAGTGAGTGGATGCAGGTATGGTGATTCTACGTGAACTACGTCACACAGAAACAGAAACATCATAAGATATCACTAATAGACGGAATGTAAACTTGACTACACATGAACTGAATTACAAAACAGAACAGGGTCTCAAATTTAGAAAACCAACTAGTGCTTGCTTATGGGGAAAGGCGCCTTGGGGTGCTGCATAAAACCAGAGACTGAAATTAGCACAGATAACTTTCCATAAGCCAAATATGTAATAGACAAGACCTACTCCTTGCTCAACGAAATGGACCCAACACCACATATTCAACGCCTAGGAATATACTTGACTAGGAAGAATCTTAAAACCCATGGATATATTTGTCTCCGTAAGGGAATCAAGCGTGTGTACAGCGGCTGAAACGCAGCAGTGAAAATCCGATAAATCCCATTATCAAAATAAATTTCGAAAACAAAACACAAATACAGTGAAATAGAGAGCAATTCTTAAATAATTCACTCAGGGCATGTGATGCAACCGGGATTGACCACATCTACACCCAGAGCTGGTTGAGACATAAGGCTGGACACTTCAGGCTGATAGCATTGGTGAGTTTCGGTGAGCAAATGCAGACCCTTTGAAGTCATACTGCATGGTACCCATTCCATGGGTCCCAAATCTCCAGGTTCAAGGGGTTCTTCCTCCAGCTAAAACATGCATGGGAAACCCAGAGTATCGTCCACCGTGTGATTGGGAAACGATATAAATGCATCGCAGTTTTCGTATCCTGGTCCTCGGGTTCACCATTCCAGATGCTTTACTAACACTCTCCCCGCTAGGAGAGTCAGTGCCTTTAACTTCCTCTTTGGCACAGCTTGCAATTTCTGTGCAAGATGAACAGGAATAGGGAGAACCAATGAGAGACTAGCAGTAGGTGTCTGCACGGGCAAATGTAACGCTCATTGCCCACCAGGAAGAGGAATTAAACAAAGGCTCAGTGTGCCCTGCTGGAAACAGATTAGGGCCTGAAGCAATCCTGCGGTTTTTATGCCCAGCTCACAAGAAAGCGAGTTGAAGAAAGGAGCTCAGGGGCACTGTAATTCACAAACCTGCAGAGTTATAAATGACAGCTATCTTCCAAAAGTATATTGAAGTAAGCCTGCGAAGGGGACTTGAAAGCGGGGCAGAATTTCAGGAAAACGATTGCAAGGGGTAGACTGGAATTGCCCTGAAAGCATAGGAAAAGAGGCAGAACGTCCACAATGATGCACTTGGCCAAAACGGGCGTATGCGTTTTTTCCTGAATATATTCAGGAAAAAACGCATACGCCCTATTTGGCCAAACAAGCAAGCCTGTAAAGGAAATCTGCACTACAATGAAATCTCACTTCCCCCCGGGCAAAAGGGCCATCTGAAAAAAGTGTAAAATCCAGAAACATAGGACAGGATATGGAGAACAGGGAGCCTTGTTATGCAGATTGGCAGGATGTAAATTGCCAACAGCCAACCTGGAGAAGTGTATGCTGTTACCTGAAACACATAAGAAATAAAGCAACACAGCCTATGGCAATTGCACTTATGGTCCTATTCCTTAGGGAAATTAAAATCAAAAACAGAGAGCCACCCCAAAGTTTGGGACGGCTGTGTTCCCAAGAAGCTCGTCTACAGTACCAGGTAAATATCCCAGAAAGCAAAAAATGGATAAAGAAGTTGTGGCACGTACGTGCAATGCAATATCACTCAGCAATGAAATCTGTGTCATCAGGCCCGTAGCGGCATAGTGAGTGGATGCAGGTACGGTGATTCTACGTGAACTACGTCACACAGAAAAAGAAACATCATAAGATATCACTAATACACGGAATGTAAACTTGACTACACATGAACTGAATTACAAAACAGAACAGGGTATCAAATTTAGAAAACCAACTAGTGCTTGCTTATGGGGAAAGTTGCCTTGGGGTGCTGCATAAAACCAGAGACTGAAATTAGAACAGATAACATTCCATAAGCCAAATATGTAATAGACAAGACCTACTCCTTGCTCAACGAAATGGACCCAACACCACATATTCAACGCCTAGGAATATACCTGACTAGGAAGAATCTTAAAACCCATGGATATATATGTCTCCGTAAGGGAATCAAGCGTGTGTACAGCGGCCGAAACGCAGCAGTGAAAATCCGATAAATCCCATTATCAAAATAAATTTCGAAAACAAAACACAATGACAGTGAAATAGAGAGCAATTCTTAAATAATTCACTCAGGGCATGTGATGCAACCGGGATTGACCACATCTACACCCAGAGCTGGTTGAGACATAAGGCTGGACACTTCAGGCTGATAGCATTGGTGAGGTTCGGTGAGCAAATGCAGACCCTTTGAAGTCATACTGCATAGTAACTATTCCATGGGTCCCAACTCTTCAGGGTCAAGGGATTCTTCCTCCAGCTAAAACATGCATGGGAAACCCACAGTATGGTCCACCGTGTGATTGGGAAACGATTTAAAATGCATCTCAGTTTTCGTATCCTGGTCCTCGGGTTCACCATTCCAGATGGTTTACTAAAACTCTCCCCGCTTGGAGAGTCAGTGCCTTTAAACTCCTGTTTGGCACAGCTGGCAATTTCTGTGCAAGATGAACAGGAATAGGTAGAACCAATGAGAGACTAGCTGTAGGTGTCTGCATGGGCAAATGTAACGCTCATTTCCCACCAGGAAGAGGAATTAACCAAAGGCTCAGCGTGCCCTGCCAGAAACAGATTAGGGCCTGAAGGAATCCTGCGGTTTTGTGCCCAGCTCACAAGAAAGCGATTTGAAGAAAGGAGCTCAGGGGCACTGTAATTCACAAACCTGCAGAGTTATAAATGACAGCTATCCTCCAAAAATATATTGAAGTAAGCCTGCGAAGGGGACTTGAATGCGGGGCAGAATTTCAGGAAAACGATTGCAGGGGGTAGACTGGAATTGCCCTGAAAGCATAGGAAAAGAGGCAGAACGTCGACAATGATGCACTTGGCCAAAAAGGGCGTATGCGTTTTTTCCTGAATATATTCAGGAAAAAACGCATACGCCCTTTTTGGCCAACCAAGCAAGCCTGTAAAGGAAATCTGCACTACAATGAAGTCTCTCTGCCCCCCGGGCAAAAGGGCCATCTGAAAAAAGTGTAAAATCCAGAAAGGTAGGACAGGATATGGAGAACAGGGAGCCTTGTTATGCTGATTGGCAGGATGTAAATTGCCAGCAGCCACCCTGGAGAAGTGTATGGTGTTTACTGAAACACGTAAGAAATAAAGGAACACAGCCTATGGCAATTGCACTTATGGTCCTCTTGCTTAGGGAAATTAAAATCAAAAACAGAGAGCCACCCCAAAATTTGGGACGGCTGTGTTCCCAAGAAGCTCGTCTACAGTACCAGGTAAATATCCCAGAAAGCAAAAAATGGATAAAGAAGTTGTGGCACGTACGTACAATGCAATATCACTCAGCAATGAAATCTGTGTCATCAGGCCCGTAGTGGCATAGTGAGTGGATGCAGGTACGGTGATTCTACGTGAACTACGTCACACAGAAAAAGAAACATCATAAGATATCACTAATACACGGAATGAACACTTGACTACACATGAACTGAATTACAAACCAGAACATGGTCTCAAATTTAGAAAACCAACTAGTGCTTGCTTATGGGGAAAGGTGCCTTGGGGTGCTGCATAAAACCAGAGACTGAAATTAGCACAGATAACTTTCCATAAGCCAAATATGTAATAGACAAGACCTACTCCTTGCTCAACGAAATGGAGCCAACACCACATATTCAACGCCTAGGAATATACCTGACTAGGAAGAATCTTAAAACCCATGGATATATATGTCTCCATAAGAGAATCAAGCGTGTGTACAGCGGCCGAAACGCAGCAGTGAAAATCCGATAAATCCCATTAATAAAATAAATTTCGAAAACAAAACACAAAGACAGTGAAATAGAGACCAATTCTTAAATAATTCACTCAGGGCATGTGATGCAACCGGGATTGACCACATCTACACCCAGAGCTGGTTGAGACATAAGGCTGGACACTTCAGGCTGATAGCATTGGTGAGTTTCGGTGAGCAAATACAGACCCTTTGAAGTCATACTGCATGGTACCCATTCCATGGGTCCCAACTCTCCAGGTTCAAGGGATTCTTCCTCCAGCTAAACATGCATGGGAAACCCAGAGTATCGTCCACCGTGTGATTGGGAAACGATTTAAAATGCATCTCAGTTTTCGTATCCTGGTCCTCGGGTTCACCATTCCAGATGCTTTACTAACACTCTCCCCGCTTGGAGAGTCAGTGCCTTTAACCTCCTGTTTGGCACAGCTTGCAATTTCTGTGCAAGATGAACAGGAATAGGGAGAACCAATGAGAGACTATCTGTAGGTGTCTGCACGGGCAAATGTAACGCTCATTGCCCACCAGGAATAGGAATTAAACAAAGGCTCAGTGTGCCCTGCTGGAAACAGATTAGTGCCTGAAGCAATCCTGCGGTTTTGTGCCCAGCTCACAAGAAAGCGAGTTGAAGAAAGGAGCTCAGGGGCACTGTAATTCACAAACCTGCAGAGTTATAAATGACAGCTATCCTCCAAAAATATATTGAAGTAAGCCTGCATAGGGGACTTGAAAGCGGGGCAGAAATTCAGGAAAACGATTGAAGGGTTAAACTGGAATTGCACTTAAAGAATAGGAAAAGAGGCAGAACGTCGATAATGATGCACTTGTCCAAAAAGTGCGGATGCTTTTTTCCCTAAATATATTCAGGAAAAAACGCATACGCACTTTTTGGCCAACCAAGCAAGCTTGTAAATAAACCTGCACTACAATGAAGTCTCAGTTACCCCCAGGGCAAAAGGGACATTTAAAAAAATTGTAAAATCCAAAAACGGAGGACAGGCAATGGAAAACAGGGATCCTTATTATGCTGATGCATATGATGTAAATTGCCGACAGCCATTCTGGAGAAGTGTTATGTGTTTCCTGTAACACGTAAGAAACAAAGCAACACAGCCTATGGCACTTCCACTTATGGTCCTACAGCTTAGGGAAATTAAAATCAAAAACACCCAGCCACCTCAAAGTTTGGGACCTCTCTGTTCACAAGAACCTCGTTTACAGTACAAGGTAAATATCTCAGAGAGCAAACAATGGATAAAGAAGTTGTGGTACGTACGTACAATGGAATATCACTCAGCAATGAAATCTGTGTCATCAGGCCCGTAGCGGCATAGTGAGTGGATTAAGGTATGGTGATTCTACGTGAAATAAGTCACACATAAAAAGAAACATCATAAAATATCACTAATACACAGTATGTAAACTTGACTACACATGAACTGAATTACAAAACAGAACAGTCTCAAATTTAGAAAACCAACTTGTGCTTTCTTATGGAGAAAGGTGCGTTGGAGTGCTGCATCAAACAGAGACTGAAATTAGCACAGATACCGTTCCATAAGCCAAATATGTAATAGACAAGACCTACTCCTTGCTCAACGAAATGGACTCAACACCACATATTCAACGCCTAGGAATATACCTGACTAGGAAGAATCTTAAAACCCGTGGATATTTATGTCTCCGTAAGAGAATCAAGAGTGTGTACAGCGGCATTAACGCAGCAGTGAAAATCCGATAAATCCCAGTGTCAAAAAAAAATTTCAAAAACAAAACACAATGACAGTGAAATAGAGAGCAATTCTTAAATAACTCACACATGGCATGTGATGCAACCTGGTTTACCACATCTACACCCAGAGCTGGGTGAGAGATAAGGCTGGACCCTTTGGGCTGATAGCATTGGTGAGGTTCAGTGAGCAAATGCAGACCCTTTGATGTCATACTGCCTGGTACCCATTCCATGGTTCCCAACTCTCCAGGTTCTAGGGATTCTTCCTTCTGCTAAAATTTGCATGGGAAACCCAGAGTATGCTCCACCGTGTGACTGGGAAACCTTTTTACATGCATGTCTGTTTTCGTCCCCTGGTACTCAGGTTCACCATTCCAGACCGTTTTCTTACACTCTCCCCATTTGGAGAGTCAGTGTCTTTAACCTCCTGTTTGGCACTGTTTGCAATTTCTGCGCAAGATGAACAGGAATACGGAGAACCAATGGGAGACTATCTGTAGGTGTGTGCACGGGCAAATATTTTTTTTAACATCTTTATTGGGGTATAATTGCTTTACAATGGTGTGTTAGTTTTTGCTTTATAACAAAGTGAATCAGCCATACATATACATATGCTCCCTGTGTCTTCCCTCTTGTGTCTCCCTCCCTCCCTCTCTCCCCCTTCCACCCCTCCAGGCTGTCCCAACGCCCCGAGCTAATATCCCTGTGCCTTGCGGCTGCTTCCCCCTTGCTATCTACCTTACTACATTTGTTAGTGTGTATATGTCCATGACTCTCTCTCGCCCTGTCAGAACTCACCATTCCCCCTCCCCATTTCCTCAATTCCATTCTCCAGTAGGTCTGCGCCTCTATTCCTGTCTTATCCCTAGGTTCTTCATGACATTTTTTTCCTTTAAATTCCATATATATGTGTTAGCATACGCTATTTGTCTTTTTCTTTCTGACTTACTTCACTCTGTATGACAGACTCTAGGTCTATCCATCTCATTACAAATAACTCAGTTTCATTTCTTTTTAAGGCTGAGTAATATTCCATTGTGTATATGTGCCACATCTTCTTTATCCATTCGTCCGATGATGGGCGCTTAGGTTCTTTCCATCTCCGGGCTATTGTAAATAGAGCTGCAATGAACATTTTGGTACATGATTCTTTTTGAATTTTGGTTTTCTCAGGGTATATGCCCAGTATGCACGGGCAATTTTAACACTCATTTCCCAACAGGAAAAGGAATTAACCAAAGGCTCAGCATGCCGTGCTGGAACAAGATTAGGGCCTGAAGCAATCCTGCGGTTTTGTGGCCAGCTCACAAGAAAGCGAGTTGAGGAAAGGAGCTCAGGGGCACTGTCATTCACATACCTGCAGACTTATAAATGACAGAAATCGTACAAAAATATATTGAATTAAGGCTGCGAAGAGGACTTGAAAGTGGGGCAGAATTGCTGGAATCCGATTTCAGGAGGTAGACGTGAATTGCTCTGAAAGCATAAGAGAAGTGGCAGAACCTCGTCAATGAAGCACTTGGCCAAAAAGGGCATATGCATTTTTTCCAGGGCCATCATTCACGGGAGTAGGAGGCTCCCAGCATGCTCCAGTGGCCAACAGAGGGCCCACGTCGCCAAGGCGATGTGAGGTAGCCAGGCAGGAGTGACCTGACATCAGAGGGCTCACCTCACAGAATGGTAGGGAACCCAGCCAGGATCAGACCCTCCCCAGAGGGCCCACATCACCAAGGTGATGGGAACCAGGCAGGAGTGTCCTCACAGCCGTGGGGCCACATCATCAAAAGTTGAGGTACCCAGCACATGTGGCCTCAAACCAGAGGACCCACATCACCATGGGTTTCGGAGTGAGGCAGGCAGGATTAACCTCACAACACATGTCCCATTGTATACAAAAGGTGTGGAAACCAGCAGTTGGATCTTCCTAGCAGGCGGCCCAGAGCACTGAGGCTATGAGATCCAGGCCGGCATGAACTCACAACAGAGGGCCCTCATTGTGATTCTGTAAGCAACCCAGCCGTTGTGACCTCAGAGCAGAAGACCCACATCCCCATTGGGAAGGGAAACAAGCAGGAGTGTCATCGCAAGAGTGGGCACACATGAAAAAATGTGGGGAGCCCAGCAATTAGTGCCTGATGCCAGAGGGCCCTCATCACCGAGGGGCGGTGGCTCCCAGCCAGCTCCGACTGCTACCAGAGGGGCGACGTCGCCAATGCGGAGTGCGACAACCAGGCAGGAGTGACCTCAGAGCAGAGGGTCAACCTCACAGAAGTGTGAAGAACCAAAGAGGATCAGATTCTCACCAGAGGGCCCACATCACCAAGGGAATGGGAACCAGGCAGGAGTGTCCTCACACTAGTGGGGCCACATCACCGAAAAGTGAGGGACCCAGCACACGTGGCCTCAAACCAGAGGACACACATCACAAGGGAGCTGGGATTGAGGCAGGCAGGAGGAGCCTCAAAACAGAGGGACCATAGAATTAAAAAGGTGAAGAATCCCGCAGTTGGAACCTCCCAGCAGGCGGCCAGGAGCAGCGAGACTATGGGATCCAGGCCGGAGTGATCTCACACCAGAGGGCCGTCATCATGAAACTGTGAGCAACCTAGGCGTTGGGATCTCAGAGCAGAAGGCCCAAATTCCCATGGGGTTGGGAACCTGTCAGAAGTGTACTCGCACCACAGGGCACACATCACAGAATTTAGGGAACCCAGGAGTTAGGGCCTGACGCCAGAGGGCCCTCATTACCAAGGGGAGGAGACTCCAATCAGGCACCAACACCCAACTGAGGTCCCACGTCGCCAAGGTGACGTGTGACAGCCAGGTAGGAGTGACCTCACCGCAGAGGGCCTACCTCACAGAAGGGTGAGGAACACAGCCAGGATAAGACTCTCACCAGAGGGCCCACATCACCAAGGTGATCAGAACCAGGCAGGAGAGTCTTCACACCAGTGTGGCCACATCATAGAAAGGTGAGGAACCCAGCACATGTGGCCTAAACCAGAAGACCCACATCTCCAAGGGGCTCGGAATGAGGCAGGCAGGAGTAGCCTCACAACACAGGGCCCATAGAATAAAAAAGCTGAGGAATCCAGCAATGGGAACCTCCCAGCAGGCGGCCAAGAGCACCAAGTCTATGCGATTCAGGCCGCAGTAAACTCACAGCAGAGGGTCCACATCATGAAAATGCGAGCAACCCAGCCATTTGGACCTCAGAGCAGAAGGTCCACATCCCCAAGGTGTTGGGAGCATGGCAGGAGTGTCCTCGCACCACTTAGCACATATCAGAAAATGTGGGTACCCAGCAGTTAGGGCCTGACGCCAGAGGGCCCTCATCACTGAGGGGAGGAGGCTCCCAGCATGTTCCAACTACCACAAGAGGGCCCACGTCGCCAAGGCGGGGTGTGCCAGCCAGGCAGGAGTGACCTCACAGCAGACGGCCCACCTCAAAGAAGTGTGAGGAACCCAACCAGGATCAGACTCTCACCAGAGGGCCCATATCACCAAGGGGACGGGAACCAGGCACGAGTGTCCTCACACCAGTGGGGCCACATCACTAAAAGATGAGGAAACTGGCACATGTGGCCACAAACCAGAGGACCTACATCACCAAGGGGCTGGGAGTGACACAGGCAGGAGGAGCCTCCCAACACAGGGCCCAAAGAATAAAAAAGGTGAGGAACCCAGCAGTTGGAACTTCCCAGCAGGCGGCCCAGAGTACAGAGGCTATGGGATCTAGGAATGAGTGAACTAACACCAGAGAGCTAACATCAGGAAACTGTGAGCAACCCAGTCGTTGGAACCTCAGAGCAGAAGGCCCATATCGCCATGGGGATGGGAACATTTCACGAGTGTCCTGGCATCACTGGGCTCACATCAGAAAACCTGGGGAGCCCAGCAGTTAGAGCCTGACGCCAGAGGGACCTCATCACCGAGGACAGGAGTCTCCAAAAGGATCCAACTGCCACCAGAGGGCCGACGTCACCAAGGCAATGGGAGCAAGCCAGGCAGGAGTTACCTCAGAGCACAGGGCCCACCTCACAGAACGGTAAGGAACCCAGCCAGGATCAGACTCTCACCAGAGGGGCCACATCACCAAGGGGCTGGGAAACAGGCACGAGTGTCCTCACACCATTGGGGCCACATCATCGAAAGGTGAGGGACCCAGCACACGTGGCCTCACACCAGAGGACACACATCACAACGGGGCTGGGATTGAGGCAGGCAGGAGGAGCCTCAAAACAGAGGGCCCATAGAATAAAAAAGGTGAGGAATCCCGCAGTTGGAACCTCCCAGCAGGCGCCCAGGAGCAGCAAGCCTATGGGATCTAGGCCGGAATGAACGCACATCAGAGGGCCCTCATCATGAAACTGTGAGCACCCCAGCCGTTGGGACCTCAGAGCAGAAGGCCCAAATTCCCATGGGGTTGGGAACCTGACAGGAGTGTACTCGCACCACAGGTCACACATCTGCAAATTTTGGGAGCCCAGGAGTTAGGGTCTGACGCAAGAGGGCCCTCATTACCGAGGGACGGAGACTCGCAGCAGACACCAACTCCCAACTGAGGGCCCACGTCACCAAGGTGATGTGTGCCAGCCAGGCAGGAGTGACCTCACCGCAGAGGGCCTACCTCACAGAAGGGTGAGGAAACCAGCCAGGATAAGACTCTCACCAGAGGGCCCACATCACCAAGGGGATCGGAACCAGGCAGGAGGGTCCTCACACCAGTGTGGCCACATTATAGAAAGGTGAGGAACCCAGAACATGTGGCCTAAAACAGGGGACCCACATCTCCAAGGGGCTAGGAGTGAGGCAAGCAGGAGTATCCTCACAAAACAGAGCCCACAGAATAAAAGTTGTGAGGAATCCAGCAGTTGGAACCGGCCAGTAGGCCGCCCAGAGCACAGAGTCTATGGGATCCAGGCCACAGCAAACTCACAGCAGAGGTCCCACATCATGAAACTGTGAGCAACCCAGCGGATGGGACCTCAGAGCAGAAGGCCCACATCCCTATGGGGATGGGAACCTGACAGGAGTGTCCTCGGCCCACTTCCACGAATCAGAAAATGTGGGAACCCAGCAGTTAGGACCTGAGGCCAGAGGACCCTCATCACCGAGGGGAGGAGGCTCCCAGCAGGCTCCAACTGCCACCATAAGGCCGATGTCACCAAGGAGGGTTGTGCCAACTAGGCAGGAGTGACCTCAGAGCAGAAAGCCCACCTCACAGAAGTGTGAGGAACCCAACAAGGATCAGACTGTCACCAGAGGGCCAACATCACCAAGGGAATGGGAACCAGGCAGGAGTGTCCTCACACCAGTGGGGCTACATCACCATAATTAGAGGGACCCAGCACACGTGGCCTCAAACCTGAGGACACACATCACCAAGGGGCTGGGAGTGAGGCAGGCCAGAGGATCCTCAAAACAGAGGGACCATAGAATAAAAAAGGTGAGGAATCCCACAGTTGGAACCTCCGGCAGGCAGCCAGGAGCAGCGAGGCTATGGGATCTAGGCAGGAGTGAACTCACACCAGAGGGCCCTCATCATGAAACTGTGAGCAACACAGCCGTTGGGACCTCAGAGCAGAAGGCTCACATCCCCATGGGGATGGGAACCTGGCAGGAGTGTCCTTGCACCAATTAGCACGAATCAGAAAATGTGGGAACCCAGCAGTTAGGGCCTGAGGCCAGAGGGCCCTCATCACCGAGGGGAGGAGGCTCCCAGCAGGCTCCAACTGCCACCATATGGCCGACGTTGCCAAGGCGGGGTGTGCCAGCCAGGCAGGAGTGACCTCAGAGCAGAGGGCCCACCTCACAGAAGGGTGAGGAACCTAACCAGGATCAGACTCTCACCAGAGGGCCAACATCACCAAGGTGATGGGAACCAGGCAAGACTGTCCTAACAGCAGTGGGGCCAACATCACCAAGGGAATGGGAACCAGGCAAGAGTGTCCTCACACCAGTGTGGCCACATTATAGAAAGGTGAGGAACACAGCACATGTGGCCTCAAACAAGGGGACACACATCACGAAGGGGCTGGGAGTGAGGCATGCAGGAGGAGACGCACAACCGAGGGCCCATAGAATAAAAAAGGTGAGGAATCGAGAAGTTGGAAACTCCAAGCTGGAGGCCCAGAGCACTGACACTATGGGATACAGGCCAGAGTGAACACACAGCAAAGGGCCCACATCATGAAACTGTGAGCAACCCAGCAGTTGGGACCACAGAACAGAAGTCCCACATGCCCATGGGGATGGGAACCTGGCAGGAGTGACTCGCACCACTGGGCACACATCAGAAAATGTGTGGAGCCCAGCACTTAGGGCCTGACACCAGAAGGCCCTCATCACTGAGGGGAGGAGGCCCCAGCACGCTCCAACTGCCACCAGAGGGTCCACGTCGCCAAGGCGACGTGCGCCAGCCAGGCAGGATTGACCTCACAGCAGAGGGCCCACATCATGAAAGTGTGAGCAACCCAGCCGTTAGGACCTCAGAACAGAAGGCCCACACGTTCATGAGGATGGGAACCTGGCAGGAGTGCCCTCGTACCACTTAGCACGTATCAGAAAATGTGGGAACCCCGCCATTAGGGTCTGACGCCAGAGGGCCTCATCACCGCGGGAAGGAGGCTCCCAGCAGGCTCCAACTGCCACCAGGGTGCCGAAGTCAACAAGGCGGGTTGTGCCAGCCAGGCAGGAGTGACCTCAGAGAAGAGGGCTCACCTCACGGATGTGTGAGGAACCCAACCAGGATCAGAGTCTCACCAGAGGGCCCACATCACCAAGGGGATGGGAACCAGGCAGGAGTGTCCACACACCAGTGGGGCCACATCATCAAAAGATGAGGAACCCATCACATATGGCCTCAAACCTGAGGACATACATCACCATGTGGCTGGGAGTGAGGCAGGTATCTGGAGGGGCACATTTAACTCTAATTTCCCACCAGGAAGAGGAATTAACCAAAGGCTCAGAGTGCCGTGCCGGACCCTGATTATGGCCTGAAGCAAACCTGCAGTTTTGTGGCCAGCTTACAAGGAAGCGAGTTAAGAAAGGAGCTCAGGGGCACTGTAATTCACAAACCTGCAGAGATAAATGACAGCTATTGGCAAAAATATATCAAAGTAAGTCTGCAAAGAGGACTTGAAAACGAGGCAGAATTGTAGGAATCATATTTCAAGAGGTAGATTGGAATTGCATTTAAAGCATATGAAAAGCGGCAGATCTTTGACAGTGATGCACATGGACAAAAAGTGCGTATACATTTTTCCTGAATATATTCAGGAAAAAACGCATATGAACATTTTGGCCAACCAAGCACTCCAGCAATGGAAATCCACACTACAATGAAGTCACATTTCCCATTCGTCAAAAAGGCCATCTGAATAAAGTGTAAAAACCAGAAACACAGGACAGGCCATGGAGAACAGGGAGCCGTGTTATGCTGATGGGCGGGATGTAAATTGCCAACAGACACTCCGGAGATGTTCATGGTGTATCCTGAAACATCTAAAAAACAAAGCTACAGAGCCTAGGGCACTTCCACTTTTGGCCCTATAGCTTAGGAAAATTAAAATCAACAAGACACAGCCAACACAAAATTTAGGGCTGCTGTGTTTACAAGAACCTGGTGTCCAGTACAAATTAAATATCCCAGAAAGAAAAAAATGGATAAAGAAGTTGTGCTACTTACGTACAACGGAATATCACTCAGCAGTGAAATCAATGTCATCAGGCCTGTAGCAGCAAATTGAGTGGATTTAATTATGATGATTCTAAGAGAAATATGTCACACAAAGAAAGATAATTATCATAAGATATCACTAATAGAGGGAGTGTAAACTTGGCTACACATAAACTGAATTACAAAACCGAACAGAGTCTCACATTTAGATAAAAACCTTATGCTTGCTTAAGGGGAAAGTTGAGTTGGGCTGCTGTATAAAAGCAGATTGAAATTAGCACACATACCATTCCATAAGCCAAATACGTAATAAACAAGACCTACTCTTTGCTCAACGAAATAGACTCATCCATGGTGTATCACCTCACACCTATTAGAATGGGCATCATCAGAAAATCTACAAACAACAAATGCTGGAAACGGTGTGGAGATAAGGAATCCTCTTCCACTATTGTTGGGAACGTAAATTGATACAGTCACTGTGGAGAACATTATGGAGTTTCTTATAAAACTAAGAATAGAATTACCATATGATACAGCAATCCCTCTACTGGGCATATACCCAGACAAAACCATAAATCAAAAAGAGACATTCACCACAATGTTCATTGCATCACTATTTACACTATCCAGGAAATGGAAGCAACCTAAATGCCCACAGACAGACGAATGCATAAAGATGTGGTACATATATAAAATGGAATATTACTAAGCCATAAAAAGGAATGGAATTGGGACATTTGTAGAGACGTTGATGGATCTAGAGACTGTCATACAGACTGAAGTAAGTCAGAAAGAGAAAAACAAATCTTGTATATTAATGCATATATGTGGAACCTAGAAAAATTGTACAGATGAACCGTTTTGCAAGGCAGAAATAGAGCAATACATGTATACAACAAACGTATGGACAACAAGGGGGGAAAGCTGTTGGGGATGGTGGTGGGAGGAGTTGAGATATTGGGATTGGTATGTATACATTTATATGTATAAAGTAGATAACCAAAAACAACCTGCTGTATAAAAATATAAAATTAAATTCAAAATAAAAAAATAAAATTAAAAAAAGTAAAACAGAAAAAATATTCTTCCCTTCACATACATGTATTTATATGAATAAATTATTTCCATGCTTATATCTGTAAATACACAAAAGAGGAATAAAATCTACCTTGAACCAAAAACGAAAAAAAGATAAAAAAGAACAGAACCCACCAGTTACACAGAGGAAAACCGTTTCAGGGCACTTGCTCCAATTGCAAACAATTCTGAAGTTGGTCAGTGGTGGGGAATCATCTCCCACTCAGCCAGCATGCTCCTCGCAACAAGCGTCCTCACTGCAAAGCCGGGGGACCGTGCCGAGGTATCTGTGAGTAAACGTGGGCCGAGCCCCAGGCCAGCTGCTGCTGAAATGTTCCCACCCTTCCAAGGCTAAACACCTGAATATGTACAAGGACTTGAAAACCTAGAGGAAGGGCCATGGAGCCACATGAGGGACAGCATGCCAGCCGACTTGGTGCCTGCAGGCCAGCCAGGAGGGTCCTGGCCCTGGGTGCTCTTCTGGAAGCTCTCCATTTCCCTGCCTGAGATACCCCTGCTGTCCCGGCCCCCACTGCTTTCTTCCTTCCTCACCTGTGCCCAGGGAGAAATTCCAGCGGCAGGTGTGGGTGACACATCCTCTTCTTTAGCAGGTAGCATCTTGGCAACTGCTGCAGAAAGTCCAGCAGAGCCCCACTCACACTGGGACACCCACAAAGCCGTGGCCTCTCACTCCCTCCCACCAGCCCAGCCCCGAGACTGCTGACAGGGCAGAGAAAATGGCGTCAGGCACAGCTGCAGGGGCTCTTGCTGCCTGGAGCGGTGTTTATATTGATCTCAACCCAGGCACACCTGGGGAGGGCTGGCCGGCACGGTCAGGCTTCCCAAGCCAGCCAATAATCACCCCTCAGGGGCTCACAGTTGCTGAAAATGGAACTTGCTGAATTGGCCAGGTCCAAGGAACAGGTGTGGGCTCCTGAGAGTCAGGATAGACAAGGGGCTGCAGCTCTGGCTTGTTTTCTAATTATATTATCTGGCCCATGAGTGGGAGACAACTTCAAGAAAACCCTCTCCTAATGAGAGGAACCCAGGAGTCAGGGAGAGGAGGGGTGGGTGGTGGTTGGAGACAGAGGCCTGGTGCCCCGGGTGCAGTGGAAGTCTCTGGAAGACCAGGTGGAGGAGGCCGCACAGAGTGATGCCCAGGGTCACAGACCTGTCAGAGCTGCTGTTTATTAGTTCAAGTCCTGCTCTGAGGTGCTCTGTGTCAGATCTGAGCGACAGGTGAGCTGGGAGTGCTCTGCAATGAGGGCTATGTGCACGGTTCCTGTGTGCCCAGCCCTGCCAAGGTACCTGCAAGGGTAGCTCTGTATCCTGGGAGGGGCCTGACCACGGGAGCCCCATGGACTGCAGAGGACCTGCCCAGGGAATCCCATATCCTGGGAGGGGCCTGAACACGAGAGCCCCGTGGGCTGGGGTGGGGGTAGGGTACCTGCCCAGGTGAGCTCCATATCCTGGGATTGGCCTGACCTCGAGAGCCCCATGGGCTGCTGGAGTCCCGGTAAAGGATGTCAGGACAGTCAGTGAAGCCACTGAGGATATACCTCCAGTAGTTCCTAAATCCTACACCCTGCTGGTCATTCTACCAACCACCAGGACTTGGTATTCTGTATTAGTCTTCACTGATGCCTTCTTTTGTATTCCATTAGTCCCAGAGTCACAAGAAATTTTGGCTTGTGAGTGACAGGACTCAACATACAACTAAAACAATACTTCCAGGCTGTCTTGCCCCAAGGGTTCAAAAATTCCCACACCATCTTTGGGGAAAGCTCAGCTAAAGACCTAAAAGTTCTACCTCTGGAAAAGGAAACACTCCTTCAATATTCAGACGACATTCTGATCGCCAGCCCTACTAAGGAGGCCTCAGAACTACCAAGCCAATAAAGGATAGAAGTTGTCCACGAAAAAGCTCAAGTATCACAGACTACGGTGACCTGCCTGGGCTTCATTCTCACAGAAGGTCGGAGAAGCCCATCCCAGGAAAGGGAAGAAACAATTTACAGCCTTACCCCTTTCTGAAACTAGAAGACAGCTTAGGGGTTCCTGGGGAAGCCAGGGTTTCCTGCCTCTGGATCCCTAACTACAGTCTACTAGCTGGGCCTCTATATGAAACACTGAAAGGAAAAGATGATGATCCTTTTGAATAGAATCCAGAAGTGGCCTTTCAAGAATGGAAAGAGCAGTCAATTCAGACCCTTGCCCTGGAACTCCCTAATTTAGCTAAACCCTTTGACCTTTACATTCCTGGTGAAAGGTGAATCGCCATTGGAGTATTAGTGCCAAAACTGGGACCACTTGAAATGGAACAATGCAAGAATGCCATCCAGGTAGGATAAACTATGGTCACCAAGGGGCTTGGCCCACCGCCACATCTGGCCAAGATACTGGTGGTATCTGAAAACCTGGAAATCAGCAGCCCAAAAGGCCACCTCCCTTCTAAGGGAAACGGACCCCACGTGCTGATCCTAACCCCCAACCATGCCCTGAAGTTGCAGGGTTTGCTCCGTGGGCACACTGACCTCGATTGAGGAGGCCCTCCAACTCCAACCTCCAGAGAGATAACCGGGGGCAATGGGGCACCATGACGACCCGTGTGACCATCACTTGACCTGGAGTTTCTCTCATAAAACAACAAGAGTGTGTCCCAAAAGAGTAGACTACTGCTTGCAGTACTTACTGTACCCAGAGGGGAGCTAATAATCTTGGCGGGGGAACCGTATATCATGCTGTCACCATAGAAAAGCCTACAGACAACCTGATGATGGTGGCCAATAAGACCGGCTGGACTCCTGTTTACTTCCAAAGGCTCTTGACTCAGTGACCATCATGATCCTTCATCACCACTGACCCTGGACTGTCTGGGAGCTGAGCGGGCAGGATCCTGACACCTGGTGCTGTTTTTACGTTAATTCAGGGGCCTAATGGAAGAAAGCGCAGACTGTTGGTCAGAGCATCTAGGCTGGCAGAAACGGTCAGTCAGAGCATCTAGGCTGGCAGAAACGGTCAGCCTAAGGTGGCCGAACAAATGTGGGGCGGAGTGAAACTGGACCTCACAGCGCCACTGCACATCTCCTTTCTGGACCCTTAAAGGTCATTAGAATCTATAACACTTCCAATACTGGTGCTCAGGTGGACGAGCAGGGAGGCAGGAGGCCTGGGGACAATCAACGTCACCTGGAGGCTGCTGGGGAGAAGTTCTGACCCTCGCCCACGGGTATGAAGCCTCCTACCTCAGCACTCAGCAGTTACAGAAGAAGGGTCTGCACCCGCAGCACTCCAAGAATGAGGAAAGGGACAAAAGGCAGAAGAGAAGTTTGTCCCAGGCAAAGCCCCTTAAAAATGCCTGGGAGATAAAAATAGAATCTGGGCAATAAAATAAAGTCTAACCATTTTTATCCTTTGTGCTTTGTCTAATTTCAGGTGCTCCTAGTGTCCCGCATACAGAGGTTCCACACCCGGCACTTCAGACCAGATTTCCTAGAGCAGAATGGCTCGATGACACTTCAGCTCCTGGGGCCCAGTTCAGACTCCGTGACATAGAGCCTGAGCTGCAGCCAACCAGGTCCTCGAGAGCTCAGCCCCCTCCCTCCCAGTGACTCTGACAGGATCTCTACACAGCAGCCCAGCCCACAGCCCACAGGGTAGCACCTCTCCATTCTCTGATCAAAATATAAAGTTTCCTTTGCTTTTGAACCAAACTCAGTCTCGATCTATTGGCTCCAATGACACTGGGCAGGGGGACACTTGTTGGCGTCCACTCTGGAGGATCAGTAACAGAAATTGAGAACATTGTAACTTCAATGAACAGATGTGTGAGCCAAACTGTAATTAACATAGAACAGTGTATAAGGCTCGGGTAAAATAAGATGTTTCTAACACTTCCATTTGATATTTCCATCACTTTCTTATAAGCAAGTTCAGTGAAAAGGTTTGTCTTCTTTGTCAGGTCAATATTAGAGAAACAAAGTGATTTCTTTCCAAGGATGTACATCTAATAATCTTGGTTAAAGCTTCAATCTTGTTTTAAATGCTTTTGCATTGAAAATGATACCTCTCTTTCAGCTCCCCCATTTCTGAGAAGCATAAAATCTTATAATTTATTATTACCAAAGGGAAATGGTAGGAGGAGGGATAAATTAACAGTTTGGGATTAACACATACACACTGCTATGTATGAAATCATCAGCAAGGAACTACTGTATAGCACAGGGAACTACACTCAATATTTTGCAATAACCTATAAGGGGAAATGATCTGAAAAAGAATAGATATTTTTATTGACATCATCCATCAATGACAGTAAAAATGGAATCTAAGGGAAGACAGTGGTGAGTGCTTCTGACCCTGAAGACTTCAATCATCTAAAGTTTGGACTCTGCCTACTTCCCAAGGCCCTTAATGAACATATGTGTAGCCGTAGCTTAAAAAATTCCCCAGTTTGGGTTGCGGAGAGACACTGATATTTAAAATCCCCTGGTGTTCTCCTCACATGAATGGGACCCTTCCTACACCTAAAACATGCCTGTCACACCCAGAGGATGGTATACTGTCTGATCGGGAAAAGTTTGGAAAAGGCATCTCATCTCCTCATCTCTTGGTGCTAGGGTTCACCACTCCAGCGTCTTTACTAACAGTCTCCCCACTTGGAGATGTCAGCACTGTCAACATCCTGTTGCATACAGTTTGGAATTTGTCCAGAGGATGAAGCAGAAGGAGGAGGAACAATGAGAGACAAGTCCTAGGTGTTCGGACAGGCACATGCCACTCTAATTTCCAATCAGGAAGACGAATTGACCAAAGGCTAGGGTTGCCCATGGAAACAGAATAGGGCTTGAGGAATCCTGATGCTTTGTGGCCAGTTCCCATAAACACAAGTTGGAAAATGGAACTCAGGGGCACTAAAATTCACGAAACTGCAGAATTGAAAATATCTATCACTGAAAAATGTCTTGAGGAAAGTCAGAGAAAAGGACTTGTAAGCAACGGAGAATGGCAGGAAAGGGATTGGAAGAGGTAGAAAGGACTTGCCATTAAGCACAAGAAAAGGGGCTGAACATTGCCAACATTGCAGTTGGCCAAAAAGGGTGTATGCGTCTTTTTCTGTATATATTCAAGAAAAGGGCATACACTTTTTTAGCCAACCAAACAGGTGGGCACTGGAAATCAATACTACAAAACATATCACTTTGCATCAGTCAGAAGAGCCGTCCTCATAAAGTGTAAACACCAGAAATGCAGGACAGGGCAAGGAGAAAATGGAGCCCTGTGAGTCTTATGGTGGAAATGTATATTGCCAACGGTCACTCTGGATAAGTCTATTGTGTTTACTAAAGCATCTAAAAAATGAGCTACCGAGCACAGGGCACTTGCACTCAAGGACGTATATCTTGGGAAAAACAAAAATCGAGAGGACACAGGCACCCCAATGTTTACCACCTCTCTGTTTAAAAGATCCTCGACTAGGATATAACTTAAATGTATCTGCAGAGAAAAAACGGACAGAGATGTGGTGCTTATGTAGAGTGGAATATTACTCAGCCTGGAAATCAATGAAATACGGCCAGTTATAACAACTCCAGAGGAGTTACGTGTGATCATTCGAAGTCACATAATTCAAAAAGAAAAAGACATAAGATATCACTAATACATGGAATGTTAACATGGCTACACATGAACTGAATTACAAAAGAGAAGAGGGTTTCAAATTAAGAAAACCAACTTATGCTTCCTTAAGGGGAAAGGTGTGTTGGGGTGCTGCATAAAACCAGAGATTGAAATTAGCACAGATACCATTCCAGAAGCCAAATATGTAATAGTCAAGACCTACTCCTTGCTCAATGAAATGGACTCAACACGCCATATTCAATGCCTAAGAATATACCAGATTAGTAAGAATCTTAAAACCCATGGACTTATATGTCTCCGTAAGAGAAACAAGCGCGTGTACAGCGGCATAAACGAAGCAGTGAAAATCCGATAAATCCCATTATTAAAATAAATTTCAAAAACAAAACACAATGACAGTGAAATAGGTAGCAATTCTTAAATAATTCACTCAGGGCATGTGATGCAACCTGGATTTACCACATCTACACCCAGAGCTGGTTGAGACATAAGGCTGGACACTTCAGGCTGATAGCATTGGTGAGTTTCGGTGAACAAATGCAGATCCTTTGAAGTCATACTGCATGGTACCCATTCCAAGGGTCCCAACTCTCCAGGTTCAAGGGATTCTTTCTTCAGCTAAAACATGCGTGGGAAACGCCGAGTATGGTCCACCGTGTGATTAGGAAACGATTTAAAATGCATCTCAGTTTTCGTATCCTGGTCCTCGGGTTCACCATTCCAGATGCTTTAGTAACACTCTCCCCGCTTGGAGAGTCAGTGCCTTTAACCTCCTGTTTGGCACAGCTTGCAATTTCTGCGCAAGATGAACGGGAATAGGGAGAACCAATGAGAGACTAGCTATAGGTGTCTGCACGGGCAAATGTAAGGCTCATTTCTCACCAGGAAGAGGAACTAACCAAAGGCTCAGCGTGCCCTGCCGGAAACAGATTAGGGCCTGAAGCAATCCTGCGGTTTTGTGCCCAGCTCACAAGAAAGCGAGTTGAAGAAAGGAGCTCAGGGGCACTGTAATTCACAAACCTGCAGAGTTATAAATGACAGCTATCCTCCAAAAATATACTGAAGTAAGCCTGCGAAGGGGACTTGAAAGCAGGGCAGGATTTCAAGAAAACGATTGCAGGGGGTAGACTGGAATTGCCCAGAAAGCATAGGAAAAGAGGCAGAACGTCGACAATGGTGCACTTGGCCAAAAAGTGCATATGCATTTTTTCCTGAATATATTCAGGAAAAAACGCATATGCCCTTTTTCGCAAACCAGGCAAGCCTGTAAAGGAAATCTGCACTACAATGAAGTCTAACTGCCCCCTGGGCAAAAGGGCCATCTGAAAAAAGTGTAAAATCCAGAAAGGTAGGACAGGATATGGAGAACAGGGAGCCTTGTTATGCTGATTGGCAGGATGTAAATTGCCAACAGCCACCCTGGAGAAGTGTATGGTGTTTCCTGAAACCCATAAGAAACAAAGCAACACAGCCTATGGCACTTCCACTTATGGTCCCAAAGATTATGGAAATTAAAATCAAAAACAGACGGTCACCCCAATATTTGGGACAGCTGTGTTCACAAGAAGCTCGTCTACAGTATCAGGTAAATATCCCAGAAAGCAAAAAATGGATAAAGATGTTTTGGCACGTACGTGCAATGCAATATCACTCAGCAATGAAATCTGTGTCATCAGGCCCGTAGCGGCATAGTGAGTGGATGCAGGTACGGTGATTCTACGTGAACTACGTCACACAGAAAAAGAAACATCATAAGATATCACTAATACACGGAATGTAAACTTGACTACACATGAACTGAATTACAAAACAGAACAGGGTCTCAAATTTAGAAAACCAACTAGTGCTTGCTTATGGGGAAAGGTGCCTTGGGGTGCTGCATAAAACCAGAGACTGAAGTTAGCACAGATAACATTCCATAAGCCAAATATGTAACAGACAAGACCTACTCCTTGCTCAACGTAATGGCCTCAACACCACATATTCAACGCCTAGGAATATACCTGACTAGGAAGAATCTTAAAACCCATGGATATATATGTCTCCGTAAGAGAATCAAGCGTCTGTACAGCGGCCGAAACACAGCAGTGAAAATCCGATAAATCCCATTATCAAAATAAATTTCGAAAACAAAACACAAAGACAGTGAAATAGAGAGCAATTCTTAAATAATTCACTCAGGGCATGTGATGCAACCGGGATTGACAACATCTACACCCAGAGCTGGTTGAGACATAAGGCTGGACACTTCAGGCTGATAGCATTGGTGAGTTTCGGTGAGCAAATGCAGACCCTTTGAAGTCATACTGCATGGTACCTATTCCATGGGTCCCAACTCTTCAGGTTCAAGGGATTCTTCCTCCAGCTAAAACATGCATGGGAAACCCACAGTATGGTCCACCGTGTGATTGGGAAACGATTTAAAATGCATCTCAGTTTTCGTATCCTGGTCCTCGGTTTCACCATTCCAGATGCTTTACTAACACTCTCCCCGCTTGGAGAGTCAGTGCCTTTAACCTCCTGTTTGGCACAGCTTGCAATTTCTGTGCAAGATGAACAGGAATAGGGAGAACCAATGAGAGACTAGCTGTAGGTGTCTGCACGGGCAAATGTAACGCTCATTTCCCACCAGCAAGAGGAATTAACCAAAGGCTCAGCATGCCCTGCCGGAAACAGATTAGGGCCTGAAGCAATCCTGCGGTTTTGTGCCCAGCTCACAAGAAAGCAAGTTGAAGAAAGGAGCTCAGGGACACTGTAATTCACAAACCTGCAGAGTTATAAATGACAGCTATCCTCCAAAAATATATTGAAGTAAGCCTGCGAAGGGGACTTGAAAGCGGGGAAGAGTTTCAGGAAAACCATTGCAGGGGGTAGAAAGGAATTGCCCTGAAAGCATAGGAAAAGAGGCAGAACGTCGACAATGATGCACTTGGCCAAAAAGGGCGTATGCGTTTTATCCTGAATATATTCAGGAAAAAACGCATACGCCCTTTTTGGCCAACCAAGCAAGCCTGTAAAGGAAATCTGCACTACAATGAAATCTCACTGCCCCCCCGGGCAAAAGGGCCATCTGAAAAAAGTGTAAAATCCAGAAAGGTAGGACAGGATATGGAGAACAGGGAGCCTTGTTATGCTGATTGGCAGGATGTAAATTGCCAGCAGCCACCCTAGAGAAGTGTATGGTGTTTCCTGAAACACGTAAGAAACAAAGCAACACAGCCTATGGCACTTCCACTTATGGTCCTATAGCTTACGGAAATTAAAATCAAAAACAGAGAGCCACCCCAAAGTTTGGGACAGCTGTGTTCCCAAGAAGCTCGTCTACAGTACCAGGTAAATATCCCAGAAAGCAAAAAATGGATAAAGAAGTTGTGGCACGTACGTGCAATGCAATATCACTCAGCAATCAAATCTGTGTCATCAGGCCCGTAGTGGCATAGTGAGTGGATGCAGGTACGGTGATTCTATGTGAACTATGTCACACAGAAAAAGAAACATCATAAGATATCACTAATACACGGAATGTAAACTTGACTACACATGAACTGAATTACAAAACAGAACAGGGTCTAAAATTTAGAAAACCAACTAGTGCTTGCTTATGGAGAAAGGTGCCTTGGGGTGCTGCATAAAACCAGAGACTGAAATTAGCACAGATAACATTCCATAAGCCAAATATGTAATAGACAAGACCTACTCCTTGCTCAACGAAATGGACTCAACAGCACATATTCAACGCCTAGGAATATACCTGACTAGGAAGAATCTTAAAACCCATGGATTTATATGTCTCCGTAAGAGAATCAAGCGTGTGTACAGCGGCATAAACGCAGCAGTGAAAATCCGATAAATCCCATTATTGAAATAAATTTCAAAAACAAAACACAAAGACAGTGAAATAGAGAGCAATTCTTAAATAATTCACTCAGGGCATGTGATGCAACCGGGATTTAACACATCTACACCCAGAGCTGGTTGAGACATAAGGCTGGTCACTTCAGGCTGATAGCATTGGTGAGTTTCGGTGAGCAAATGCAGACCCTTTGAAGTCATACTGCATGGTACCTATTCCATGGGTCCCAACTCTTCATGTTCAAGGGATTCTTCCTCCAGCTAAAACATGCATGGGAAACCCAGAGTATCGTCCACCGTGTGATTGGGAAACGATTTAAAATGCATCTCAGTTTTCGTATCCTGGTCCTCGGGTTCACCATTCCAGATGCTTTACTAACACTCTCCCTGCTTGGACAGACAGGGCCTTTAACCTCCTGTTTGGCACAGCTTGCAATTTCTGTGCAAGATGAACAGGAATAGGGAGAACCAATGAGAGACTAGCTGTAGGTGTCTGCACGGGCAAATGTAACGCTCATTTCCCACCAGGAAGAGGAATTAACCAAAGGCTCAGCATGCCCTGCCGGAAACAGATTAGGGCCTGAAGAAATCCTGCGATTTTGTGCCCCGCTCACAAGAAAGCGAGTTGAAGAAAGGAGCTCAGGGGCACTGTAATTCACAAACCTGCAGAGTTATAAATGACAGCTATCCTCCAAAAATATATTGAAGTAAGCCTGCGAAGGGGACTTGAAAGCGGGGCAGAATTTCAGGAAAACGATTGCAGGGTGTAGACTGGAATTGCCCTGAAAGCATAGGAAAAGAGGCAGAACGTCGACAATGATGCACTTGGCCAAAAAGTGCGTATGCGTTTTTTCCTGAATATATTCAGGAAAAAACGCATACGCCCTTTTTGGCCAACCAAGCAAGCCTGTAAAGGAAATCTGCACTACAATGAAGTCTCACTGCCCCCCGGGCAAAAGGGCCATCTGAAAAAAGTGTAAAATCCAGAAAGGTAGGACAGGATATGGAGAACAGGGAGCCTTGTTATGCTGATTGGCAGGATGGAAATTGCCAGCAGCCACCCTGGAGAAGTGTATGGTGTTGCCTGAAACCCATAAGAAACAAAGCAACACAGCCTATGGCACTTCCACTTATGGTCCCAAATATTACAGAAATTAAAATCAAATACAGACAGCCACCCCAATATTTGGGACGGCTGTGTTCACAAGAAGCTCGTCTACAGTATCAGGTAAATATCCCAGAAAGCAAAATATGGATAAAGAAGTTGTGGCACGTACGTACAATTCAATATCACTCAGCAATGAAATCTGTGTCATCAGGCCCGTAGTGGCATAGTTAGTGGATGCAGGCACGGTGATTCTATGTGAACTACGTCACACAGAAAAAGAAACATCATAAGATATCACTAATACACGGAATGTAAACTTGACTACACGTGAACTGAATTACAAAACAGAATAGTGTCTCAAATTTAGAAAACCAACTAGTGCTTGCTTATGGGGAAAGGTGCCTTGGGGTGCTGCATAAAACCAGAGACTGAAATTAGCACAGATAACTTTCCATAAGCCAAATATGTAATAGACAAGACCTACTCCTTGCTCAACGAAATGGACCCAACACCACATATTCAACGCCTAGGAATATACCTGACTAGGAAGAATCTTAAAACCCATGGATATATATGTCTCCGTAAGAGAATCAAGCATGTGTACAGCGGCCGAAACGCAGCAGTGAAAATCCGATAAATCCCATTATCAAAATAAATTTCGAAAACAAAACACAAAGACAGTGAAATAGAGAGCAATTCTTAAATAATTCACTCAGGGCATGTGATGCAACCGGGATTGACCACATCTACACCCAGAGCTGGTTGAGACATAAAGCTGGACACTTCAGGCTGATAGCATTGGTGAGTTTCGGTGAGCAAATGCAGACCCTTTGAAGTCATACTGCATGGTACCCATTCCATGGGTCCCAACTCTCCAGGTTCAAGACATTCTTCCTCCAGCTAAAACATGCATGGGAAACCCAGAGTATCGTCCACCGTGTGATTGGGAAACGATTTAAAATGCATCTCAGTTTTCGTATCCTTGTCCTCGGGTTCACCATTCCAGATGCTTTACTAACACTCTCCCCGCTTAGAGAGTCAGTGCCTTTAACCTCCTGTTTGGCACAGCTTGCAATTTCTGTGCAAGATGAACAGGAATAGGGAGAACCAATGAGAGACTAGCTGTAGGTGTCTGCACGGGCAAATGTAATGCTCATTGCCCACTAGGAAGAGGAATTAACCAAAGGCTCAGCATGCCCTGCCATAAACAGATTAGGGCCTGAAGCAATCCTGCGGTTTTGTGCCCAGCTCACAAGAAAGCGAGTTGAAGAAAGGATCTCAGGGGCACTGTAATTCACAAACCTGCAGAGTTATAATTGACAGCTATCCTCCAAAAATATATTGAAGTAAGCCTGCGAAGGGGACTTGAAAGCGGGGCAGAATTTCAGGAAAACGATTGCAGGGGGTAGACTGGAATTGCCCTGAAAGCATAGGAAAAGAGGCACAACGTCGACAATGATGCACTTGGCGAAAAAGGGCGTATGCGTTTTTTCCTGAATATATTCAGGAAAAAACGCATACGCCCTTTTTGGCCAACCAAGCAAGCCTGTAAAGGAAATCTTCACTACAATGAAGTCTCACTGCCCCCCGGGCAAAAGGTCCATCTGAAAAAAGTGTAAAATCCAGAAAGGTAGGACAGGATATGGAGAACAGGGAGACTTGTTATGCTGATTGGCAGGATGTAAATTGCCAACAGGCACCCTGGAGAAGTGTATGGTGTTTCCTGAAACACGTAAGAAATAAAGCAACACAGCTTATGGCAATTGCACTTATGGTCCTATTCCTTAGGGAAATTAAAATGAAAAACAGAGAGCAACCCCAAAGTTTGGGACGGCTGTGTTCCCAAGAAGCTCGTCTACAGTACCAGGTAAATATCCCAGAAAGCAAAAAATGGATAAAGAAGTTGTGGCACGTACGTGCAATGCAGTATCACTCAGCAATGAAATCCGTGTCATCAGGCCCGTAGCGGCATAGTGAGTGGACGCAGGTACGGTGATTCTACGTGAACTACGTCACACAGAAAAAGAAACATCATAAGATATCACTAATACACGGAATGTAAACTTGACTACACATGAACTGAATTACAAAACAGAACAGGGTCTCAAATTTAGAAAACCAACTAGTGCTTGCTTATGGGGAAAGGTGCGTTTGGGTGCTGCATAAAATAAGAGACTGAAATTAGCAGAGATAACTTTCCATAAGCCAAATATGTAATAGACAAGACCTACTCCTTGCTCAACGAAATGGACCCAACACCACATATTCAACGCCTAGGAATATACCTGACTAGGAAGAATCTTAAAACCCATGGATATATATGTCTCCGTGTGTACAGCGGCCGAAACGCAGCAGTGAAAATCCGATAAATCCCATTATCAAAATAAATTTCGAAAACAAAACACAAAGACAGTGAAATAGAGAGCAATTCTTAAATAATTCACTCAGGGCATGTGATGCAACCGGGATTTAACACATCTACACCCAGAGCTGGTTGAGACATAAGGCTGGACACTTCAGGCTGATAGCATTGGTGAGTTTCGGTGAGCAAATGCAGACCCTTTGAAGTCATACTGCATGGTACCCATTCCATGGGTCCCAAACCTCCAGGTTCAAGGCATTCTTCCTCCAGCTAAAACATGCATGGGAAACCCAGAGTATCATCCACCGTGTGATTGGGAAACGATTTAAAATGCATCTCAGTTTTCGTATCCTGGTCCTCGGGTTCACCATTCCAGATGCTTTACTAACACTCTCCCTGCTTGGAGAGTCAGTGCCTTTAACCTCCTGTTTGGCACAGCTTGCAATTTCTGTGCAAGATGAACAGGACTAGGGAGAACCAATGAGAGACTAGCTGTAGGTGTCTGCACGGGCAAATGTAACGCTTATTTCCCACCAGGAAGAGGAATTAACCAAAGGCTCAGCATGCCCTGCCGGAAACAGATTAGGGCCTGAAGCAATCCTGCGGTTTTGTGCCCAGCTCACAAGAAAGCGAGTTGAAGAAAGGAGCTCAGGGGCACTGTAATTCACAAACCTGCAGAGTTATAAATGACAGCTATCCTCCAAAAATATATTGAAGTAAGCCTGCGAAGGGGACTTTAAAGCGGGGCAGAATTTCAGGAAAACGATTGCAGGGGGTAGACTGGAATTGCCCTGAAAGCATAGGAAAAGAGGCAGAACGTCGACAATGATGCACTTGGCCAAAAAGGGCGTATGCGTTTTTTCCTGAATATATTCAGGAAAAAACGCATACGCCCTTTTTGGCCAACCAAGCAAGCCTGTAAAGGAAATCTGCACTACAATGAAGTCTCACTGTCCCCCGGGCAAAAGGGCCATCTGAAAAAAGTGTACAATCCAGAAAGGTAGGACAGGATATGGAGAACAGGGAGCCTTGTTATACTGATTGTCAGGATGTAAATTCCCAGCAGCCACCCTGGAGAAGTGTATGGTGTTTCCTGAAACACGTAAGAAACAAAGCAACACAGCCTATGGCACTTCCACTTATGGTCCTATAGCTTACGGAAATTAAAATCAAAAACAGACAGCCACCCCAATATTTGGGACGGCTGTGTTCACAAGAAGCTCGTCTACAGTATTAGGTAAATATCCCAGAAAGTAAAAAATGGATAAAGAAGTTGTGGCACGTACGTACAATGCAGTATCACTCAGCAATGAAATCTGTGTCATCAGGCCCGTAGCGGCATTGTGAGTGGATGCAGGTACGGTGATTCTACGTGAACTACGTCACACAGAAAAAGAAACATCATAAGATATCACTAATACACGGAATGTAAACTTGACTACACATGAACTGAATTACAAAACAGAACAGGGTCTCAAATTTAGAAAACCAACTAGTGCTTGCTTATGGGGAAAGGTACCTTGGGGTGCTGCATAAAACCAGAGACTGAAATTAGCACAGATAACATTCCATAAGCCAAATATATAATAGACAACACCTACTCCTTGCTCAACGAAATGGACTCAACACCACATATTCAACGCCTAGGAATATACCTGACTAGGAATAATCTTAAAACCCATGGATATATATGTCTCCGTAAGAGAATCAAGCGTGCGTACAGCGGCCCAAACGCAGCAGTGAAAATCCGATAATTCCCATTATCAAAATAAATTTCGAAAACAAAACACAAAGACAGTGAAATAGAGAGCAATTCTTAAATAATTCACTCAGGGCATGTGATGCAACCGGGATTGACCACATCTACACCCAGAGCTGGTTGAGACATAAGGCTGGACACTTCAGGCTGATAGCATTGGTGAGTTTCGGTGAGCAAATGCAGACCCTTTGAAGTCATACTGCATGGTACCTATTCCATGGGTCCCAACTCTTCAGGTTCAAGGGATTCTTCCTCCAGCTAAAACATGCATGGGAAACCCACAGTATGGTCCACCGTGTGATTGGGAAACGATTTAAAATGCATCTCAGTTTTCGTATCCTGTTTCTCGGGTTCACCATTCCAGATGCTTTACTAACACTCTCCCTGCTTGGAGAGTCAGTGCCTTTAACCTCCTGTTTGGCACAGCTTGCAATTTCTGTGCAAGATGAACAGGAAGAGGGAGAACCAATGAGAGACTAGCTATAGGTGTCTGCACGGGGAAATATAACGCTCATTTCCCACCAGGAAGAGGAATTAACCAAAGGCTCAGTGTGCCCTGCTGGAAACAGATTAGGGCCTGAAGCAATCCTGCGGTTTTGTGCCCAGCTCACAAGAAAGCGAGTTGAAGAAAGGAGCTCAGGGGCACTGTAATTCACAAACCTGCAGAGTTATAAATGACAGCTATCCTCCAAAAATATATTGAAGTAAGCCTGCGAAGGGTACTTGAAAGCGGGGCAGAATTTCAGGAAAACGATTGCAGGGGTAGACTGGAATTGCCCTGAAAGCATAGGAAAAGAGGCAGAACGTCGACAATGATGCACTTGGCCAAAAAGTGCATATGCCTTTTATCCTGAATATATTCAGGGAAAAACGCATACGCCCTTTTTGACCAACCAAGCAAGCCTGTAAAGGAAATCTGCACTACAATGAAATCTCACTGCCCCCCCGGGCAAAAGGGCCATCTAAAAAAAGTGTAAAATCCAGAAAGGTAGGACAGGATATGGAGAACAGGGAGCCTTGTTATGCTGATTGGCAGGATGTAAATTGCCAGCAGCCACCATGGAGAAGTGTATGGTGTTTCCTGAAACACGTAAGAAACAAAGCAACACAGCCTATTGCACTTCCACTTATGGTCCTATAGCTTACGGAAATTAAAATCAAAAACAGAGAGCCACCCCAATATTTGGGACGGCTGTGTTCACAAGAAGCTCGTCTACAGTATCAGGTAAATATCCCAGAAAGCAAAAAATGGATAAAGAATTTGTGGCACGTATGTACAATT
Organism: Phocoena phocoena; assembly: GCF_963924675.1. NCBI lineage: Eukaryota > Metazoa > Chordata > Mammalia > Artiodactyla > Phocoenidae > Phocoena > Phocoena phocoena. The sequence continues at coordinate 314,915 of NW_027077477.1, forward strand.
TAATATCACTCAGCAGTGAAATCTGTGTCATCAGGCCCGTAGCGGCATAGTGAGTGGATGCAGGTACGGTGATTCTACGTGAACTACGTCACACAGAAAAAGAAACATCATAAGATATCACTAATACACGGAATGTAAACTTGACTACACATAAACTGAATTACAAAACAAAACAGGGTCTCAAATTTAGAAAACCAACTAGTGCTTGCTTATGGGGTAAGGTTCCTTGGGGTGCTGCATAAAACCAGAGACTGAAATTAGCACAGATAACTTTCCATAAGCCAAATATGTAATAGACAAGACCTACTCCTTGCTCAACGAAATGGACCCAACACCACATATTCAACGCCTAGGAATATACCTGACTAGGAAGAATCTTAAAACCCATGGATATATATGTCTCCGTAAGAGAATCAAGCGTGTGTACTGCGGTCGAAACGCAGCAGTGAAAATCCGATAAATCCCATTATCAAAATAAATTTCGAAAACAAACACAAAGACAGTGAAATAGAGAGCAATTCTTAAATAATTCACTCAGGGCATGTGATGCAACCGGGATTGACCACATCTACACCCAGAGCTGGTTGAGACATAAGGCTGGACACTTCAGGCTGATAGCATTGGTGAGTTTCGGTGAGCAAATGCAGACCATTTGAAGTCATACTGCATGGTACATATTCCATGGGTCCCAACTCTTCAGGTTCAAGGGATTCTTCCTCCAGCTAAAACATGCATGGGAAAACCACAGTATGGTCCACCGTGTGATTGGGAAACGATTTAAAATGCATGTCAGTATTCGTATCCTGGTCCTCAGGTTCACCATTCCAGATGCTTTACTAACACTCTCCCCGCTTGGAGAGTCAGTGCCTTTAACCTCCTCTTTGGCACAGCTTGCAATTTCTGTGCAAGATGAACAGGAATAGGGAGAACCAATGAGAGACTAGCTGTAGGTGTCTGCACGGGCAAATGTAACGCTCATTGCCCACCAGGAAGAGGAATTAAACAAAGGTTCAGTGTGCCCTGCTGGAAACAGATTAGGGCCTGAAGAAATCCTGCGGTTTTGTGCCCAGCTCACAAGAAAGCGAGTTGAAGAAAGGAGCTCAGGGGCACTGTAATTCACAAACCTGCAGAGTTATAAATGCCAGCTATCTTCCAAAAGTATATTGAAGTAAGCCTGTGAAGGGGACTTGAAAGCGGGGCAGAATTTCAGCAAAACGATTGCAGGGGGTAGACTGGAATTGCCCTGAAAGCACAGGAAAAGAGGCACAACGTCGACAATGATGCACTTGGCCAAATAGGGCGTATGCGTTTTTTCCTGAATATATTCAGGAAAAAACGCATATGCCCTTTTTGGCCAACCAAGCAAGCCTGTAAAGGAAATCTACACTACAATGAAGTCTCACTGCACCCGGGCAAGATGGCCATCTGAGAAAAGTGTAAAATCCAGAAAGGTAGGACATGATATGGAGAACAGGGAGCCTTGTTATGCTAATTGGCAGGATGTAAATTGCCAACAGCCACCCTGGAGAAGTGTATGGTGTTTCCTGAAACACGTAAGAAATAAAGAAACACAGCCTATGGCAATTGCACTTATGGTCCTATTCCTTAGGGAAATTAAAATCAAAAACAGAGAGCCACACTAAAGTTTGGGACGGCTGTGTTCACCGGAAGCTCGTCTACAGTACCAGGTAAATATCCCAGAAAGCAAAAAATGGATAAAGGAGTTGTGGCACGTACGTGCAATGCAATATCACTCAGCAATGAAATCTGTGTCATCAGGCCCGTAGCGGCATAGTGAGTGGATGCAGGTATGGTGATTCTACGTGAACTACGTCACACAGAAACAGAAACATCATAAGATATCACTAATAGACGGAATGTAAACTTGACTACACATGAACTGAATTACAAAACAGAACAGGGTCTCAAATTTAGAAAACCAACTAGTGCTTGCTTATGGGGAAAGGCGCCTTGGGGTGCTGCATAAAACCAGAGACTGAAATTAGCACAGATAACTTTCCATAAGCCAAATATGTAATAGACAAGACCTACTCCTTGCTCAACGAAATGGACCCAACACCACATATTCAACGCCTAGGAATATACTTGACTAGGAAGAATCTTAAAACCCATGGATATATTTGTCTCCGTAAGGGAATCAAGCGTGTGTACAGCGGCTGAAACGCAGCAGTGAAAATCCGATAAATCCCATTATCAAAATAAATTTCGAAAACAAAACACAAAGACAGTGAAATAGAGAGCAATTCTTAAATAATTCACTCAGGGCATGTGATGCAACCGGGATTGACCACATCTACACCCAGAGCTGGTTGAGACATAAGGCTGGACACTTCAGGCTGATAGCATTGGTGAGTTTCGGTGAGCAAATGCAGACCCTTTGAAGTCATACTGCATGGTACCCATTCCATGGGTCCCAAATCTCCAGGTTCAAGGGGTTCTTCCTCCAGCTAAAACATGCATGGGAAACCCAGAGTATCGTCCACCGTGTGATTGGGAAACGATATAAATGCATCGCAGTTTTCGTATCCTGGTCCTCGGGTTCACCATTCCAGATGCTTTACTAACACTCTCCCCGCTAGGAGAGTCAGTGCCTTTAACCTCCTCTTTGGCACAGCTTGCAATTTCTGTGCAAGATGAACAGGAATAGGGAGAACCAATGAGAGACTAGCAGTAGGTGTCTGCACGGGCAAATGTAACGCTCATTGCCCACCAGGAAGAGGAATTAAACAAAGGCTCAGTGTGCCCTGCTGGAAACAGATTAGGGCCTGAAGCAATCCTGCGGTTTTTATGCCCAGCTCACAAGAAAGCGAGTTGAAGAAAGGAGCTCAGGGGCACTGTAATTCACAAACCTGCAGAGTTATAAATGACAGCTATCTTCCAAAAGTATATTGAAGTAAGCCTGCGAAGGGGACTTGAAAGCGGGGCAGAATTTCAGGAAAACGATTGCAAGGGGTAGACTGGAATTGCCCTGAAAGCATAGGAAAAGAGGCAGAACGTCCACAATGATGCACTTGGCCAAAACGGGCGTATGCGTTTTTTCCTGAATATATTCAGGAAAAAACGCATACGCCCTATTTGGCCAAACAAGCAAGCCTGTAAAGGAAATCTGCACTACAATGAAATCTCACTTCCCCCCGGGCAAAAGGGCCATCTGAAAAAAGTGTAAAATCCAGAAACATAGGACAGGATATGGAGAACAGGGAGCCTTGTTATGCAGATTGGCAGGATGTAAATTGCCAACAGCCAACCTGGAGAAGTGTATGCTGTTACCTGAAACACATAAGAAATAAAGCAACACAGCCTATGGCAATTGCACTTATGGTCCTATTCCTTAGGGAAATTAAAATCAAAAACAGAGAGCCACCCCAAAGTTTGGGACGGCTGTGTTCCCAAGAAGCTCGTCTACAGTACCAGGTAAATATCCCAGAAAGCAAAAAATGGATAAAGAAGTTGTGGCACGTACGTGCAATGCAATATCACTCAGCAATGAAATCTGTGTCATCAGGCCCGTAGCGGCATAGTGAGTGGATGCAGGTACGGTGATTCTACGTGAACTACGTCACACAGAAAAAGAAACATCATAAGATATCACTAATACACGGAATGTAAACTTGACTACACATGAACTGAATTACAAAACAGAACAGGGTATCAAATTTAGAAAACCAACTAGTGCTTGCTTATGGGGAAAGTTGCCTTGGGGTGCTGCATAAAACCAGAGACTGAAATTAGAACAGATAACATTCCATAAGCCAAATATGTAATAGACAAGACCTACTCCTTGCTCAACGAAATGGACCCAACACCACATATTCAACGCCTAGGAATATACCTGACTAGGAAGAATCTTAAAACCCATGGATATATATGTCTCCGTAAGGGAATCAAGCGTGTGTACAGCGGCCGAAACGCAGCAGTGAAAATCCGATAAATCCCATTATCAAAATAAATTTCGAAAACAAAACACAATGACAGTGAAATAGAGAGCAATTCTTAAATAATTCACTCAGGGCATGTGATGCAACCGGGATTGACCACATCTACACCCAGAGCTGGTTGAGACATAAGGCTGGACACTTCAGGCTGATAGCATTGGTGAGGTTCGGTGAGCAAATGCAGACCCTTTGAAGTCATACTGCATAGTAACTATTCCATGGGTCCCAACTCTTCAGGGTCAAGGGATTCTTCCTCCAGCTAAAACATGCATGGGAAACCCACAGTATGGTCCACCGTGTGATTGGGAAACGATTTAAAATGCATCTCAGTTTTCGTATCCTGGTCCTCGGGTTCACCATTCCAGATGGTTTACTAAAACTCTCCCCGCTTGGAGAGTCAGTGCCTTTAAACTCCTGTTTGGCACAGCTGGCAATTTCTGTGCAAGATGAACAGGAATAGGTAGAACCAATGAGAGACTAGCTGTAGGTGTCTGCATGGGCAAATGTAACGCTCATTTCCCACCAGGAAGAGGAATTAACCAAAGGCTCAGCGTGCCCTGCCAGAAACAGATTAGGGCCTGAAGGAATCCTGCGGTTTTGTGCCCAGCTCACAAGAAAGCGATTTGAAGAAAGGAGCTCAGGGGCACTGTAATTCACAAACCTGCAGAGTTATAAATGACAGCTATCCTCCAAAAATATATTGAAGTAAGCCTGCGAAGGGGACTTGAATGCGGGGCAGAATTTCAGGAAAACGATTGCAGGGGGTAGACTGGAATTGCCCTGAAAGCATAGGAAAAGAGGCAGAACGTCGACAATGATGCACTTGGCCAAAAAGGGCGTATGCGTTTTTTCCTGAATATATTCAGGAAAAAACGCATACGCCCTTTTTGGCCAACCAAGCAAGCCTGTAAAGGAAATCTGCACTACAATGAAGTCTCTCTGCCCCCCGGGCAAAAGGGCCATCTGAAAAAAGTGTAAAATCCAGAAAGGTAGGACAGGATATGGAGAACAGGGAGCCTTGTTATGCTGATTGGCAGGATGTAAATTGCCAGCAGCCACCCTGGAGAAGTGTATGGTGTTTACTGAAACACGTAAGAAATAAAGGAACACAGCCTATGGCAATTGCACTTATGGTCCTCTTGCTTAGGGAAATTAAAATCAAAAACAGAGAGCCACCCCAAAATTTGGGACGGCTGTGTTCCCAAGAAGCTCGTCTACAGTACCAGGTAAATATCCCAGAAAGCAAAAAATGGATAAAGAAGTTGTGGCACGTACGTACAATGCAATATCACTCAGCAATGAAATCTGTGTCATCAGGCCCGTAGTGGCATAGTGAGTGGATGCAGGTACGGTGATTCTACGTGAACTACGTCACACAGAAAAAGAAACATCATAAGATATCACTAATACACGGAATGAACACTTGACTACACATGAACTGAATTACAAACCAGAACATGGTCTCAAATTTAGAAAACCAACTAGTGCTTGCTTATGGGGAAAGGTGCCTTGGGGTGCTGCATAAAACCAGAGACTGAAATTAGCACAGATAACTTTCCATAAGCCAAATATGTAATAGACAAGACCTACTCCTTGCTCAACGAAATGGAGCCAACACCACATATTCAACGCCTAGGAATATACCTGACTAGGAAGAATCTTAAAACCCATGGATATATATGTCTCCATAAGAGAATCAAGCGTGTGTACAGCGGCCGAAACGCAGCAGTGAAAATCCGATAAATCCCATTAATAAAATAAATTTCGAAAACAAAACACAAAGACAGTGAAATAGAGACCAATTCTTAAATAATTCACTCAGGGCATGTGATGCAACCGGGATTGACCACATCTACACCCAGAGCTGGTTGAGACATAAGGCTGGACACTTCAGGCTGATAGCATTGGTGAGTTTCGGTGAGCAAATACAGACCCTTTGAAGTCATACTGCATGGTACCCATTCCATGGGTCCCAACTCTCCAGGTTCAAGGGATTCTTCCTCCAGCTAAACATGCATGGGAAACCCAGAGTATCGTCCACCGTGTGATTGGGAAACGATTTAAAATGCATCTCAGTTTTCGTATCCTGGTCCTCGGGTTCACCATTCCAGATGCTTTACTAACACTCTCCCCGCTTGGAGAGTCAGTGCCTTTAACCTCCTGTTTGGCACAGCTTGCAATTTCTGTGCAAGATGAACAGGAATAGGGAGAACCAATGAGAGACTATCTGTAGGTGTCTGCACGGGCAAATGTAACGCTCATTGCCCACCAGGAATAGGAATTAAACAAAGGCTCAGTGTGCCCTGCTGGAAACAGATTAGTGCCTGAAGCAATCCTGCGGTTTTGTGCCCAGCTCACAAGAAAGCGAGTTGAAGAAAGGAGCTCAGGGGCACTGTAATTCACAAACCTGCAGAGTTATAAATGACAGCTATCCTCCAAAAATATATTGAAGTAAGCCTGCATAGGGGACTTGAAAGCGGGGCAGAAATTCAGGAAAACGATTGAAGGGTTAAACTGGAATTGCACTTAAAGAATAGGAAAAGAGGCAGAACGTCGATAATGATGCACTTGTCCAAAAAGTGCGGATGCTTTTTTCCCTAAATATATTCAGGAAAAAACGCATACGCACTTTTTGGCCAACCAAGCAAGCTTGTAAATAAACCTGCACTACAATGAAGTCTCAGTTACCCCCAGGGCAAAAGGGACATTTAAAAAAATTGTAAAATCCAAAAACGGAGGACAGGCAATGGAAAACAGGGATCCTTATTATGCTGATGCATATGATGTAAATTGCCGACAGCCATTCTGGAGAAGTGTTATGTGTTTCCTGTAACACGTAAGAAACAAAGCAACACAGCCTATGGCACTTCCACTTATGGTCCTACAGCTTAGGGAAATTAAAATCAAAAACACCCAGCCACCTCAAAGTTTGGGACCTCTCTGTTCACAAGAACCTCGTTTACAGTACAAGGTAAATATCTCAGAGAGCAAACAATGGATAAAGAAGTTGTGGTACGTACGTACAATGGAATATCACTCAGCAATGAAATCTGTGTCATCAGGCCCGTAGCGGCATAGTGAGTGGATTAAGGTATGGTGATTCTACGTGAAATAAGTCACACATAAAAAGAAACATCATAAAATATCACTAATACACAGTATGTAAACTTGACTACACATGAACTGAATTACAAAACAGAACAGTCTCAAATTTAGAAAACCAACTTGTGCTTTCTTATGGAGAAAGGTGCGTTGGAGTGCTGCATCAAACAGAGACTGAAATTAGCACAGATACCGTTCCATAAGCCAAATATGTAATAGACAAGACCTACTCCTTGCTCAACGAAATGGACTCAACACCACATATTCAACGCCTAGGAATATACCTGACTAGGAAGAATCTTAAAACCCGTGGATATTTATGTCTCCGTAAGAGAATCAAGAGTGTGTACAGCGGCATTAACGCAGCAGTGAAAATCCGATAAATCCCAGTGTCAAAAAAAAATTTCAAAAACAAAACACAATGACAGTGAAATAGAGAGCAATTCTTAAATAACTCACACATGGCATGTGATGCAACCTGGTTTACCACATCTACACCCAGAGCTGGGTGAGAGATAAGGCTGGACCCTTTGGGCTGATAGCATTGGTGAGGTTCAGTGAGCAAATGCAGACCCTTTGATGTCATACTGCCTGGTACCCATTCCATGGTTCCCAACTCTCCAGGTTCTAGGGATTCTTCCTTCTGCTAAAATTTGCATGGGAAACCCAGAGTATGCTCCACCGTGTGACTGGGAAACCTTTTTACATGCATGTCTGTTTTCGTCCCCTGGTACTCAGGTTCACCATTCCAGACCGTTTTCTTACACTCTCCCCATTTGGAGAGTCAGTGTCTTTAACCTCCTGTTTGGCACTGTTTGCAATTTCTGCGCAAGATGAACAGGAATACGGAGAACCAATGGGAGACTATCTGTAGGTGTGTGCACGGGCAAATATTTTTTTTAACATCTTTATTGGGGTATAATTGCTTTACAATGGTGTGTTAGTTTTTGCTTTATAACAAAGTGAATCAGCCATACATATACATATGCTCCCTGTGTCTTCCCTCTTGTGTCTCCCTCCCTCCCTCTCTCCCCCTTCCACCCCTCCAGGCTGTCCCAACGCCCCGAGCTAATATCCCTGTGCCTTGCGGCTGCTTCCCCCTTGCTATCTACCTTACTACATTTGTTAGTGTGTATATGTCCATGACTCTCTCTCGCCCTGTCAGAACTCACCATTCCCCCTCCCCATTTCCTCAATTCCATTCTCCAGTAGGTCTGCGCCTCTATTCCTGTCTTATCCCTAGGTTCTTCATGACATTTTTTTCCTTTAAATTCCATATATATGTGTTAGCATACGCTATTTGTCTTTTTCTTTCTGACTTACTTCACTCTGTATGACAGACTCTAGGTCTATCCATCTCATTACAAATAACTCAGTTTCATTTCTTTTTAAGGCTGAGTAATATTCCATTGTGTATATGTGCCACATCTTCTTTATCCATTCGTCCGATGATGGGCGCTTAGGTTCTTTCCATCTCCGGGCTATTGTAAATAGAGCTGCAATGAACATTTTGGTACATGATTCTTTTTGAATTTTGGTTTTCTCAGGGTATATGCCCAGTATGCACGGGCAATTTTAACACTCATTTCCCAACAGGAAAAGGAATTAACCAAAGGCTCAGCATGCCGTGCTGGAACAAGATTAGGGCCTGAAGCAATCCTGCGGTTTTGTGGCCAGCTCACAAGAAAGCGAGTTGAGGAAAGGAGCTCAGGGGCACTGTCATTCACATACCTGCAGACTTATAAATGACAGAAATCGTACAAAAATATATTGAATTAAGGCTGCGAAGAGGACTTGAAAGTGGGGCAGAATTGCTGGAATCCGATTTCAGGAGGTAGACGTGAATTGCTCTGAAAGCATAAGAGAAGTGGCAGAACCTCGTCAATGAAGCACTTGGCCAAAAAGGGCATATGCATTTTTTCCAGGGCCATCATTCACGGGAGTAGGAGGCTCCCAGCATGCTCCAGTGGCCAACAGAGGGCCCACGTCGCCAAGGCGATGTGAGGTAGCCAGGCAGGAGTGACCTGACATCAGAGGGCTCACCTCACAGAATGGTAGGGAACCCAGCCAGGATCAGACCCTCCCCAGAGGGCCCACATCACCAAGGTGATGGGAACCAGGCAGGAGTGTCCTCACAGCCGTGGGGCCACATCATCAAAAGTTGAGGTACCCAGCACATGTGGCCTCAAACCAGAGGACCCACATCACCATGGGTTTCGGAGTGAGGCAGGCAGGATTAACCTCACAACACATGTCCCATTGTATACAAAAGGTGTGGAAACCAGCAGTTGGATCTTCCTAGCAGGCGGCCCAGAGCACTGAGGCTATGAGATCCAGGCCGGCATGAACTCACAACAGAGGGCCCTCATTGTGATTCTGTAAGCAACCCAGCCGTTGTGACCTCAGAGCAGAAGACCCACATCCCCATTGGGAAGGGAAACAAGCAGGAGTGTCATCGCAAGAGTGGGCACACATGAAAAAATGTGGGGAGCCCAGCAATTAGTGCCTGATGCCAGAGGGCCCTCATCACCGAGGGGCGGTGGCTCCCAGCCAGCTCCGACTGCTACCAGAGGGGCGACGTCGCCAATGCGGAGTGCGACAACCAGGCAGGAGTGACCTCAGAGCAGAGGGTCAACCTCACAGAAGTGTGAAGAACCAAAGAGGATCAGATTCTCACCAGAGGGCCCACATCACCAAGGGAATGGGAACCAGGCAGGAGTGTCCTCACACTAGTGGGGCCACATCACCGAAAAGTGAGGGACCCAGCACACGTGGCCTCAAACCAGAGGACACACATCACAAGGGAGCTGGGATTGAGGCAGGCAGGAGGAGCCTCAAAACAGAGGGACCATAGAATTAAAAAGGTGAAGAATCCCGCAGTTGGAACCTCCCAGCAGGCGGCCAGGAGCAGCGAGACTATGGGATCCAGGCCGGAGTGATCTCACACCAGAGGGCCGTCATCATGAAACTGTGAGCAACCTAGGCGTTGGGATCTCAGAGCAGAAGGCCCAAATTCCCATGGGGTTGGGAACCTGTCAGAAGTGTACTCGCACCACAGGGCACACATCACAGAATTTAGGGAACCCAGGAGTTAGGGCCTGACGCCAGAGGGCCCTCATTACCAAGGGGAGGAGACTCCAATCAGGCACCAACACCCAACTGAGGTCCCACGTCGCCAAGGTGACGTGTGACAGCCAGGTAGGAGTGACCTCACCGCAGAGGGCCTACCTCACAGAAGGGTGAGGAACACAGCCAGGATAAGACTCTCACCAGAGGGCCCACATCACCAAGGTGATCAGAACCAGGCAGGAGAGTCTTCACACCAGTGTGGCCACATCATAGAAAGGTGAGGAACCCAGCACATGTGGCCTAAACCAGAAGACCCACATCTCCAAGGGGCTCGGAATGAGGCAGGCAGGAGTAGCCTCACAACACAGGGCCCATAGAATAAAAAAGCTGAGGAATCCAGCAATGGGAACCTCCCAGCAGGCGGCCAAGAGCACCAAGTCTATGCGATTCAGGCCGCAGTAAACTCACAGCAGAGGGTCCACATCATGAAAATGCGAGCAACCCAGCCATTTGGACCTCAGAGCAGAAGGTCCACATCCCCAAGGTGTTGGGAGCATGGCAGGAGTGTCCTCGCACCACTTAGCACATATCAGAAAATGTGGGTACCCAGCAGTTAGGGCCTGACGCCAGAGGGCCCTCATCACTGAGGGGAGGAGGCTCCCAGCATGTTCCAACTACCACAAGAGGGCCCACGTCGCCAAGGCGGGGTGTGCCAGCCAGGCAGGAGTGACCTCACAGCAGACGGCCCACCTCAAAGAAGTGTGAGGAACCCAACCAGGATCAGACTCTCACCAGAGGGCCCATATCACCAAGGGGACGGGAACCAGGCACGAGTGTCCTCACACCAGTGGGGCCACATCACTAAAAGATGAGGAAACTGGCACATGTGGCCACAAACCAGAGGACCTACATCACCAAGGGGCTGGGAGTGACACAGGCAGGAGGAGCCTCCCAACACAGGGCCCAAAGAATAAAAAAGGTGAGGAACCCAGCAGTTGGAACTTCCCAGCAGGCGGCCCAGAGTACAGAGGCTATGGGATCTAGGAATGAGTGAACTAACACCAGAGAGCTAACATCAGGAAACTGTGAGCAACCCAGTCGTTGGAACCTCAGAGCAGAAGGCCCATATCGCCATGGGGATGGGAACATTTCACGAGTGTCCTGGCATCACTGGGCTCACATCAGAAAACCTGGGGAGCCCAGCAGTTAGAGCCTGACGCCAGAGGGACCTCATCACCGAGGACAGGAGTCTCCAAAAGGATCCAACTGCCACCAGAGGGCCGACGTCACCAAGGCAATGGGAGCAAGCCAGGCAGGAGTTACCTCAGAGCACAGGGCCCACCTCACAGAACGGTAAGGAACCCAGCCAGGATCAGACTCTCACCAGAGGGGCCACATCACCAAGGGGCTGGGAAACAGGCACGAGTGTCCTCACACCATTGGGGCCACATCATCGAAAGGTGAGGGACCCAGCACACGTGGCCTCACACCAGAGGACACACATCACAACGGGGCTGGGATTGAGGCAGGCAGGAGGAGCCTCAAAACAGAGGGCCCATAGAATAAAAAAGGTGAGGAATCCCGCAGTTGGAACCTCCCAGCAGGCGCCCAGGAGCAGCAAGCCTATGGGATCTAGGCCGGAATGAACGCACATCAGAGGGCCCTCATCATGAAACTGTGAGCACCCCAGCCGTTGGGACCTCAGAGCAGAAGGCCCAAATTCCCATGGGGTTGGGAACCTGACAGGAGTGTACTTGCACCACAGGTCACACATCTGCAAATTTTGGGAGCCCAGGAGTTAGGGTCTGACGCAAGAGGGCCCTCATTACCGAGGGACGGAGACTCGCAGCAGACACCAACTCCCAACTGAGGGCCCACGTCACCAAGGTGATGTGTGCCAGCCAGGCAGGAGTGACCTCACCGCAGAGGGCCTACCTCACAGAAGGGTGAGGAAACCAGCCAGGATAAGACTCTCACCAGAGGGCCCACATCACCAAGGGGATCGGAACCAGGCAGGAGGGTCCTCACACCAGTGTGGCCACATTATAGAAAGGTGAGGAACCCAGAACATGTGGCCTAAAACAGGGGACCCACATCTCCAAGGGGCTAGGAGTGAGGCAAGCAGGAGTATCCTCACAAAACAGAGCCCACAGAATAAAAGTTGTGAGGAATCCAGCAGTTGGAACCGGCCAGTAGGCCGCCCAGAGCACAGAGTCTATGGGATCCAGGCCACAGCAAACTCACAGCAGAGGTCCCACATCATGAAACTGTGAGCAACCCAGCGGATGGGACCTCAGAGCAGAAGGCCCACATCCCTATGGGGATGGGAACCTGACAGGAGTGTCCTCGGCCCACTTCCACGAATCAGAAAATGTGGGAACCCAGCAGTTAGGACCTGAGGCCAGAGGACCCTCATCACCGAGGGGAGGAGGCTCCCAGCAGGCTCCAACTGCCACCATAAGGCCGATGTCACCAAGGAGGGTTGTGCCAACTAGGCAGGAGTGACCTCAGAGCAGAAAGCCCACCTCACAGAAGTGTGAGGAACCCAACAAGGATCAGACTGTCACCAGAGGGCCAACATCACCAAGGGAATGGGAACCAGGCAGGAGTGTCCTCACACCAGTGGGGCTACATCACCATAATTAGAGGGACCCAGCACACGTGGCCTCAAACCTGAGGACACACATCACCAAGGGGCTGGGAGTGAGGCAGGCCAGAGGATCCTCAAAACAGAGGGACCATAGAATAAAAAAGGTGAGGAATCCCACAGTTGGAACCTCCGGCAGGCAGCCAGGAGCAGCGAGGCTATGGGATCTAGGCAGGAGTGAACTCACACCAGAGGGCCCTCATCATGAAACTGTGAGCAACACAGCCGTTGGGACCTCAGAGCAGAAGGCTCACATCCCCATGGGGATGGGAACCTGGCAGGAGTGTCCTTGCACCAATTAGCACGAATCAGAAAATGTGGGAACCCAGCAGTTAGGGCCTGAGGCCAGAGGGCCCTCATCACCGAGGGGAGGAGGCTCCCAGCAGGCTCCAACTGCCACCATATGGCCGACGTTGCCAAGGCGGGGTGTGCCAGCCAGGCAGGAGTGACCTCAGAGCAGAGGGCCCACCTCACAGAAGGGTGAGGAACCTAACCAGGATCAGACTCTCACCAGAGGGCCAACATCACCAAGGTGATGGGAACCAGGCAAGACTGTCCTAACAGCAGTGGGGCCAACATCACCAAGGGAATGGGAACCAGGCAAGAGTGTCCTCACACCAGTGTGGCCACATTATAGAAAGGTGAGGAACACAGCACATGTGGCCTCAAACAAGGGGACACACATCACGAAGGGGCTGGGAGTGAGGCATGCAGGAGGAGACGCACAACCGAGGGCCCATAGAATAAAAAAGGTGAGGAATCGAGAAGTTGGAAACTCCAAGCTGGAGGCCCAGAGCACTGACACTATGGGATACAGGCCAGAGTGAACACACAGCAAAGGGCCCACATCATGAAACTGTGAGCAACCCAGCAGTTGGGACCACAGAACAGAAGTCCCACATGCCCATGGGGATGGGAACCTGGCAGGAGTGACTCGCACCACTGGGCACACATCAGAAAATGTGTGGAGCCCAGCACTTAGGGCCTGACACCAGAAGGCCCTCATCACTGAGGGGAGGAGGCCCCAGCACGCTCCAACTGCCACCAGAGGGTCCACGTCGCCAAGGCGACGTGCGCCAGCCAGGCAGGATTGACCTCACAGCAGAGGGCCCACATCATGAAAGTGTGAGCAACCCAGCCGTTAGGACCTCAGAACAGAAGGCCCACACGTTCATGAGGATGGGAACCTGGCAGGAGTGCCCTCGTACCACTTAGCACGTATCAGAAAATGTGGGAACCCCGCCATTAGGGTCTGACGCCAGAGGGCCTCATCACCGCGGGAAGGAGGCTCCCAGCAGGCTCCAACTGCCACCAGGGTGCCGAAGTCAACAAGGCGGGTTGTGCCAGCCAGGCAGGAGTGACCTCAGAGAAGAGGGCTCACCTCACGGATGTGTGAGGAACCCAACCAGGATCAGAGTCTCACCAGAGGGCCCACATCACCAAGGGGATGGGAACCAGGCAGGAGTGTCCACACACCAGTGGGGCCACATCATCAAAAGATGAGGAACCCATCACATATGGCCTCAAACCTGAGGACATACATCACCATGTGGCTGGGAGTGAGGCAGGTATCTGGAGGGGCACATTTAACTCTAATTTCCCACCAGGAAGAGGAATTAACCAAAGGCTCAGAGTGCCGTGCCGGAGCCTGATTATGGCCTGAAGCAAACCTGCAGTTTTGTGGCCAGCTTACAAGGAAGCGAGTTAAGAAAGGAGCTCAGGGGCACTGTAATTCACAAACCTGCAGAGATAAATGACAGCTATTGGCAAAAATATATCAAAGTAAGTCTGCAAAGAGGACTTGAAAACGAGGCAGAATTGTAGGAATCATATTTCAAGAGGTAGATTGGAATTGCATTTAAAGCATATGAAAAGCGGCAGATCTTTGACAGTGATGCACATGGACAAAAAGTGCGTATACATTTTTCCTGAATATATTCAGGAAAAAACGCATATGAACATTTTGGCCAACCAAGCACTCCAGCAATGGAAATCCACACTACAATGAAGTCACATTTCCCATTCGTCAAAAAGGCCATCTGAATAAAGTGTAAAAACCAGAAACACAGGACAGGCCATGGAGAACAGGGAGCCGTGTTATGCTGATGGGCGGGATGTAAATTGCCAACAGACACTCCGGAGATGTTCATGGTGTATCCTGAAACATCTAAAAAACAAAGCTACAGAGCCTAGGGCACTTCCACTTTTGGCCCTATAGCTTAGGAAAATTAAAATCAACAAGACACAGCCAACACAAAATTTAGGGCTGCTGTGTTTACAAGAACCTGGTGTCCAGTACAAATTAAATATCCCAGAAAGAAAAAAATGGATAAAGAAGTTGTGCTACTTACGTACAACGGAATATCACTCAGCAGTGAAATCAATGTCATCAGGCCTGTAGCAGCAAATTGAGTGGATTTAATTATGATGATTCTAAGAGAAATATGTCACACAAAGAAAGATAATTATCATAAGATATCACTAATAGAGGGAGTGTAAACTTGGCTACACATAAACTGAATTACAAAACCGAACAGAGTCTCACATTTAGATAAAAACCTTATGCTTGCTTAAGGGGAAAGTTGAGTTGGGCTGCTGTATAAAAGCAGATTGAAATTAGCACACATACCATTCCATAAGCCAAATACGTAATAAACAAGACCTACTCTTTGCTCAACGAAATAGACTCATCCATGGTGTATCACCTCACACCTATTAGAATGGGCATCATCAGAAAATCTACAAACAACAAATGCTGGAAACGGTGTGGAGATAAGGAATCCTCTTCCACTATTGTTGGGAACGTAAATTGATACAGTCACTGTGGAGAACATTATGGAGTTTCTTATAAAACTAAGAATAGAATTACCATATGATACAGCAATCCCTCTACTGGGCATATACCCAGACAAAACCATAAATCAAAAAGAGACATTCACCACAATGTTCATTGCATCACTATTTACACTATCCAGGAAATGGAAGCAACCTAAATGCCCACAGACAGACGAATGCATAAAGATGTGGTACATATATAAAATGGAATATTACTAAGCCATAAAAAGGAATGGAATTGGGACATTTGTAGAGACGTTGATGGATCTAGAGACTGTCATACAGACTGAAGTAAGTCAGAAAGAGAAAAACAAATCTTGTATATTAATGCATATATGTGGAACCTAGAAAAATTGTACAGATGAACCGTTTTGCAAGGCAGAAATAGAGCAATACATGTATACAACAAACGTATGGACAACAAGGGGGGAAAGCTGTTGGGGATGGTGGTGGGAGGAGTTGAGATATTGGGATTGGTATGTATACATTTATATGTATAAAGTAGATAACCAAAAACAACCTGCTGTATAAAAATATAAAATTAAATTCAAAATAAAAAAATAAAATTAAAAAAAGTAAAACAGAAAAAATATTCTTCCCTTCACATACATGTATTTATATGAATAAATTATTTCCATGCTTATATCTGTAAATACACAAAAGAGGAATAAAATCTACCTTGAACCAAAAACGAAAAAAAGATAAAAAAGAACAGAACCCACCAGTTACACAGAGGAAAACCGTTTCAGGGCACTTGCTCCAATTGCAAACAATTCTGAAGTTGGTCAGTGGTGGGGAATCATCTCCCACTCAGCCAGCATGCTCCTCGCAACAAGCGTCCTCACTGCAAAGCCGGGGGACCGTGCCGAGGTATCTGTGAGTAAACGTGGGCCGAGCCCCAGGCCAGCTGCTGCTGAAATGTTCCCACCCTTCCAAGGCTAAACACCTGAATATGTACAAGGACTTGAAAACCTAGAGGAAGGGCCATGGAGCCACATGAGGGACAGCATGCCAGCCGACTTGGTGCCTGCAGGCCAGCCAGGAGGGTCCTGGCCCTGGGTGCTCTTCTGGAAGCTCTCCATTTCCCTGCCTGAGATACCCCTGCTGTCCCGGCCCCCACTGCTTTCTTCCTTCCTCACCTGTGCCCAGGGAGAAATTCCAGCGGCAGGTGTGGGTGACACATCCTCTTCTTTAGCAGGTAGCATCTTGGCAACTGCTGCAGAAAGTCCAGCAGAGCCCCACTCACACTGGGACACCCACAAAGCCGTGGCCTCTCACTCCCTCCCACCAGCCCAGCCCCGAGACTGCTGACAGGGCAGAGAAAATGGCGTCAGGCACAGCTGCAGGGGCTCTTGCTGCCTGGAGCGGTGTTTATATTGATCTCAACCCAGGCACACCTGGGGAGGGCTGGCCGGCACGGTCAGGCTTCCCAAGCCAGCCAATAATCACCCCTCAGGGGCTCACAGTTGCTGAAAATGGAACTTGCTGAATTGGCCAGGTCCAAGGAACAGGTGTGGGCTCCTGAGAGTCAGGATAGACAAGGGGCTGCAGCTCTGGCTTGTTTTCTAATTATATTATCTGGCCCATGAGTGGGAGACAACTTCAAGAAAACCCTCTCCTAATGAGAGGAACCCAGGAGTCAGGGAGAGGAGGGGTGGGTGGTGGTTGGAGACAGAGGCCTGGTGCCCCGGGTGCAGTGGAAGTCTCTGGAAGACCAGGTGGAGGAGGCCGCACAGAGTGATGCCCAGGGTCACAGACCTGTCAGAGCTGCTGTTTATTAGTTCAAGTCCTGCTCTGAGGTGCTCTGTGTCAGATCTGAGCGACAGGTGAGCTGGGAGTGCTCTGCAATGAGGGCTATGTGCACGGTTCCTGTGTGCCCAGCCCTGCCAAGGTACCTGCAAGGGTAGCTCTGTATCCTGGGAGGGGCCTGACCACGGGAGCCCCATGGACTGCAGAGGACCTGCCCAGGGAATCCCATATCCTGGGAGGGGCCTGAACACGAGAGCCCCGTGGGCTGGGGTGGGGGTAGGGTACCTGCCCAGGTGAGCTCCATATCCTGGGATTGGCCTGACCTCGAGAGCCCCATGGGCTGCTGGAGTCCCGGTAAAGGATGTCAGGACAGTCAGTGAAGCCACTGAGGATATACCTCCAGTAGTTCCTAAATCCTACACCCTGCTGGTCATTCTACCAACCACCAGGACTTGGTATTCTGTATTAGTCTTCACTGATGCCTTCTTTTGTATTCCATTAGTCCCAGAGTCACAAGAAATTTTGGCTTGTGAGTGACAGGACTCAACATACAACTAAAACAATACTTCCAGGCTGTCTTGCCCCAAGGGTTCAAAAATTCCCACACCATCTTTGGGGAAAGCTCAGCTAAAGACCTAAAAGTTCTACCTCTGGAAAAGGAAACACTCCTTCAATATTCAGACGACATTCTGATCGCCAGCCCTACTAAGGAGGCCTCAGAACTACCAAGCCAATAAAGGATAGAAGTTGTCCACGAAAAAGCTCAAGTATCACAGACTACGGTGACCTGCCTGGGCTTCATTCTCACAGAAGGTCGGAGAAGCCCATCCCAGGAAAGGGAAGAAACAATTTACAGCCTTACCCCTTTCTGAAACTAGAAGACAGCTTAGGGGTTCCTGGGGAAGCCAGGGTTTCCTGCCTCTGGATCCCTAACTACAGTCTACTAGCTGGGCCTCTATATGAAACACTGAAAGGAAAAGATGATGATCCTTTTGAATAGAATCCAGAAGTGGCCTTTCAAGAATGGAAAGAGCAGTCAATTCAGACCCTTGCCCTGGAACTCCCTAATTTAGCTAAACCCTTTGACCTTTACATTCCTGGTGAAAGGTGAATCGCCATTGGAGTATTAGTGCCAAAACTGGGACCACTTGAAATGGAACAATGCAAGAATGCCATCCAGGTAGGATAAACTATGGTCACCAAGGGGCTTGGCCCACCGCCACATCTGGCCAAGATACTGGTGGTATCTGAAAACCTGGAAATCAGCAGCCCAAAAGGCCACCTCCCTTCTAAGGGAAACGGACCCCACGTGCTGATCCTAACCCCCAACCATGCCCTGAAGTTGCAGGGTTTGCTCCGTGGGCACACTGACCTCGATTGAGGAGGCCCTCCAACTCCAACCTCCAGAGAGATAACCGGGGGCAATGGGGCACCATGACGACCCGTGTGACCATCACTTGACCTGGAGTTTCTCTCATAAAACAACAAGAGTGTGTCCCAAAAGAGTAGACTACTGCTTGCAGTACTTACTGTACCCAGAGGGGAGCTAATAATCTTGGCGGGGGAACCGTATATCATGCTGTCACCATAGAAAAGCCTACAGACAACCTGATGATGGTGGCCAATAAGACCGGCTGGACTCCTGTTTACTTCCAAAGGCTCTTGACTCAGTGACCATCATGATCCTTCATCACCACTGACCCTGGACTGTCTGGGAGCTGAGCGGGCAGGATCCTGACACCTGGTGCTGTTTTTACGTTAATTCAGGGGCCTAATGGAAGAAAGCGCAGACTGTTGGTCAGAGCATCTAGGCTGGCAGAAACGGTCAGTCAGAGCATCTAGGCTGGCAGAAACGGTCAGCCTAAGGTGGCCGAACAAATGTGGGGCGGAGTGAAACTGGACCTCACAGCGCCACTGCACATCTCCTTTCTGGACCCTTAAAGGTCATTAGAATCTATAACACTTCCAATACTGGTGCTCAGGTGGACGAGCAGGGAGGCAGGAGGCCTGGGGACAATCAACGTCACCTGGAGGCTGCTGGGGAGAAGTTCTGACCCTCGCCCACGGGTATGAAGCCTCCTACCTCAGCACTCAGCAGTTACAGAAGAAGGGTCTGCACCCGCAGCACTCCAAGAATGAGGAAAGGGACAAAAGGCAGAAGAGAAGTTTGTCCCAGGCAAAGCCCCTTAAAAATGCCTGGGAGATAAAAATAGAATCTGGGCAATAAAATAAAGTCTAACCATTTTTATCCTTTGTGCTTTGTCTAATTTCAGGTGCTCCTAGTGTCCCGCATACAGAGGTTCCACACCCGGCACTTCAGACCAGATTTCCTAGAGCAGAATGGCTCGATGACACTTCAGCTCCTGGGGCCCAGTTCAGACTCCGTGACATAGAGCCTGAGCTGCAGCCAACCAGGTCCTCGAGAGCTCAGCCCCCTCCCTCCCAGTGACTCTGACAGGATCTCTACACAGCAGCCCAGCCCACAGCCCACAGGGTAGCACCTCTCCATTCTCTGATCAAAATATAAAGTTTCCTTTGCTTTTGAACCAAACTCAGTCTCGATCTATTGGCTCCAATGACACTGGGCAGGGGGACACTTGTTGGCGTCCACTCTGGAGGATCAGTAACAGAAATTGAGAACATTGTAACTTCAATGAACAGATGTGTGAGCCAAACTGTAATTAACATAGAACAGTGTATAAGGCTCGGGTAAAATAAGATGTTTCTAACACTTCCATTTGATATTTCCATCACTTTCTTATAAGCAAGTTCAG
Organism: Phocoena phocoena; assembly: GCF_963924675.1. Lineage (NCBI taxonomy): Eukaryota > Metazoa > Chordata > Mammalia > Artiodactyla > Phocoenidae > Phocoena > Phocoena phocoena. The sequence continues at coordinate 335,047 of NW_027077477.1, forward strand.
TGAAAAGGTTTGTCTTCTTTGTCAGGTCAATATTAGAGAAACAAAGTGATTTCTTTCCAAGGATGTACATCTAATAATCTTGGTTAAAGCTTCAATCTTGTTTTAAATGCTTTTGCATTGAAAATGATACCTCTCTTTCAGCTCCCCCATTTCTGAGAAGCATAAAATCTTATAATTTATTATTACCAAAGGGAAATGGTAGGAGGAGGGATAAATTAACAGTTTGGGATTAACACATACACACTGCTATGTATGAAATCATCAGCAAGGAACTACTGTATAGCACAGGGAACTACACTCAATATTTTGCAATAACCTATAAGGGGAAATGATCTGAAAAAGAATAGATATTTTTATTGACATCATCCATCAATGACAGTAAAAATGGAATCTAAGGGAAGACAGTGGTGAGTGCTTCTGACCCTGAAGACTTCAATCATCTAAAGTTTGGACTCTGCCTACTTCCCAAGGCCCTTAATGAACATATGTGTAGCCGTAGCTTAAAAAATTCCCCAGTTTGGGTTGCGGAGAGACACTGATATTTAAAATCCCCTGGTGTTCTCCTCACATGAATGGGACCCTTCCTACACCTAAAACATGCCTGTCACACCCAGAGGATGGTATACTGTCTGATCGGGAAAAGTTTGGAAAAGGCATCTCATCTCCTCATCTCTTGGTGCTAGGGTTCACCACTCCAGCGTCTTTACTAACAGTCTCCCCACTTGGAGATGTCAGCACTGTCAACATCCTGTTGCATACAGTTTGGAATTTGTCCAGAGGATGAAGCAGAAGGAGGAGGAACAATGAGAGACAAGTCCTAGGTGTTCGGACAGGCACATGCCACTCTAATTTCCAATCAGGAAGACGAATTGACCAAAGGCTAGGGTTGCCCATGGAAACAGAATAGGGCTTGAGGAATCCTGATGCTTTGTGGCCAGTTCCCATAAACACAAGTTGGAAAATGGAACTCAGGGGCACTAAAATTCACGAAACTGCAGAATTGAAAATATCTATCACTGAAAAATGTCTTGAGGAAAGTCAGAGAAAAGGACTTGTAAGCAACGGAGAATGGCAGGAAAGGGATTGGAAGAGGTAGAAAGGACTTGCCATTAAGCACAAGAAAAGGGGCTGAACATTGCCAACATTGCAGTTGGCCAAAAAGGGTGTATGCGTCTTTTTCTGTATATATTCAAGAAAAGGGCATACACTTTTTTAGCCAACCAAACAGGTGGGCACTGGAAATCAATACTACAAAACATATCACTTTGCATCAGTCAGAAGAGCCGTCCTCATAAAGTGTAAACACCAGAAATGCAGGACAGGGCAAGGAGAAAATGGAGCCCTGTGAGTCTTATGGTGGAAATGTATATTGCCAACGGTCACTCTGGATAAGTCTATTGTGTTTACTAAAGCATCTAAAAAATGAGCTACCGAGCACAGGGCACTTGCACTCAAGGACGTATATCTTGGGAAAAACAAAAATCGAGAGGACACAGGCACCCCAATGTTTACCACCTCTCTGTTTAAAAGATCCTCGACTAGGATATAACTTAAATGTATCTGCAGAGAAAAAACGGACAGAGATGTGGTGCTTATGTAGAGTGGAATATTACTCAGCCTGGAAATCAATGAAATACGGCCAGTTATAACAACTCCAGAGGAGTTACGTGTGATCATTCGAAGTCACATAATTCAAAAAGAAAAAGACATAAGATATCACTAATACATGGAATGTTAACATGGCTACACATGAACTGAATTACAAAAGAGAAGAGGGTTTCAAATTAAGAAAACCAACTTATGCTTCCTTAAGGGGAAAGGTGTGTTGGGGTGCTGCATAAAACCAGAGATTGAAATTAGCACAGATACCATTCCAGAAGCCAAATATGTAATAGTCAAGACCTACTCCTTGCTCAATGAAATGGACTCAACACGCCATATTCAATGCCTAAGAATATACCAGATTAGTAAGAATCTTAAAACCCATGGACTTATATGTCTCCGTAAGAGAAACAAGCGCGTGTACAGCGGCATAAACGAAGCAGTGAAAATCCGATAAATCCCATTATTAAAATAAATTTCAAAAACAAAACACAATGACAGTGAAATAGGTAGCAATTCTTAAATAATTCACTCAGGGCATGTGATGCAACCTGGATTTACCACATCTACACCCAGAGCTGGTTGAGACATAAGGCTGGACACTTCAGGCTGATAGCATTGGTGAGTTTCGGTGAACAAATGCAGATCCTTTGAAGTCATACTGCATGGTACCCATTCCAAGGGTCCCAACTCTCCAGGTTCAAGGGATTCTTTCTTCAGCTAAAACATGCGTGGGAAACGCCGAGTATGGTCCACCGTGTGATTAGGAAACGATTTAAAATGCATCTCAGTTTTCGTATCCTGGTCCTCGGGTTCACCATTCCAGATGCTTTAGTAACACTCTCCCCGCTTGGAGAGTCAGTGCCTTTAACCTCCTGTTTCGCACAGCTTGCAATTTCTGCGCAAGATGAACGGGAATAGGGAGAACCAATGAGAGACTAGCTATAGGTGTCTGCACGGGCAAATGTAAGGCTCATTTCTCACCAGGAAGAGGAACTAACCAAAGGCTCAGCGTGCCCTGCCGGAAACAGATTAGGGCCTGAAGCAATCCTGCGGTTTTGTGCCCAGCTCACAAGAAAGCGAGTTGAAGAAAGGAGCTCAGGGGCACTGTAATTCACAAACCTGCAGAGTTATAAATGACAGCTATCCTCCAAAAATATACTGAAGTAAGCCTGCGAAGGGGACTTGAAAGCAGGGCAGGATTTCAAGAAAACGATTGCAGGGGGTAGACTGGAATTGCCCAGAAAGCATAGGAAAAGAGGCAGAACGTCGACAATGGTGCACTTGGCCAAAAAGTGCATATGCATTTTTTCCTGAATATATTCAGGAAAAAACGCATATGCCCTTTTTCGCAAACCAGGCAAGCCTGTAAAGGAAATCTGCACTACAATGAAGTCTAACTGCCCCCTGGGCAAAAGGGCCATCTGAAAAAAGTGTAAAATCCAGAAAGGTAGGACAGGATATGGAGAACAGGGAGCCTTGTTATGCTGATTGGCAGGATGTAAATTGCCAACAGCCACCCTGGAGAAGTGTATGGTGTTTCCTGAAACCCATAAGAAACAAAGCAACACAGCCTATGGCACTTCCACTTATGGTCCCAAAGATTATGGAAATTAAAATCAAAAACAGACGGTCACCCCAATATTTGGGACAGCTGTGTTCACAAGAAGCTCGTCTACAGTATCAGGTAAATATCCCAGAAAGCAAAAAATGGATAAAGATGTTTTGGCACGTACGTGCAATGCAATATCACTCAGCAATGAAATCTGTGTCATCAGGCCCGTAGCGGCATAGTGAGTGGATGCAGGTACGGTGATTCTACGTGAACTACGTCACACAGAAAAAGAAACATCATAAGATATCACTAATACACGGAATGTAAACTTGACTACACATGAACTGAATTACAAAACAGAACAGGGTCTCAAATTTAGAAAACCAACTAGTGCTTGCTTATGGGGAAAGGTGCCTTGGGGTGCTGCATAAAACCAGAGACTGAAATTAGCACAGATAACATTCCATAAGCCAAATATGTAACAGACAAGACCTACTCCTTGCTCAACGTAATGGCCTCAACACCACATATTCAACGCCTAGGAATATACCTGACTAGGAAGAATCTTAAAACCCATGGATATATATGTCTCCGTAAGAGAATCAAGCGTCTGTACAGTGGCCGAAACACAGCAGTGAAAATCCGATAAATCCCATTATCAAAATAAATTTCGAAAACAAAACACAAAGACAGTGAAATAGAGAGCAATTCTTAAATAATTCACTCAGGGCATGTGATGCAACCGGGATTGACAACATCTACACCCAGAGCTGGTTGAGACATAAGGCTGGACACTTCAGGCTGATAGCATTGGTGAGTTTCGGTGAGCAAATGCAGACCCTTTGAAGTCATACTGCATGGTACCTATTCCATGGGTCCCAACTCTTCAGGTTCAAGGGATTCTTCCTCCAGCTAAAACATGCATGGGAAACCCACAGTATGGTCCACCGTGTGATTGGGAAACGATTTAAAATGCATCTCAGTTTTCGTATCCTGGTCCTCGGTTTCACCATTCCAGATGCTTTACTAACACTCTCCCCGCTTGGAGAGTCAGTGCCTTTAACCTCCTGTTTGGCACAGCTTGCAATTTCTGTGCAAGATGAACAGGAATAGGGAGAACCAATGAGAGACTAGCTGTAGGTGTCTGCACGGGCAAATGTAACGCTCATTTCCCACCAGCAAGAGGAATTAACCAAAGGCTCAGCATGCCCTGCCGGAAACAGATTAGGGCCTGAAGCAATCCTGCGGTTTTGTGCCCAGCTCACAAGAAAGCAAGTTGAAGAAAGGAGCTCAGGGACACTGTAATTCACAAACCTGCAGAGTTATAAATGACAGCTATCCTCCAAAAATATATTGAAGTAAGCCTGCGAAGGGGACTTGAAAGCGGGGAAGAGTTTCAGGAAAACCATTGCAGGGGGTAGAAAGGAATTGCCCTGAAAGCATAGGAAAAGAGGCAGAACGTCGACAATGATGCACTTGGCCAAAAAGGGCGTATGCGTTTTATCCTGAATATATTCAGGAAAAAACGCATACGCCCTTTTTGGCCAACCAAGCAAGCCTGTAAAGGAAATCTGCACTACAATGAAATCTCACTGCCCCCCCGGGCAAAAGGGCCATCTGAAAAAAGTGTAAAATCCAGAAAGGTAGGACAGGATATGGAGAACAGGGAGCCTTGTTATGCTGATTGGCAGGATGTAAATTGCCAGCAGCCACCCTAGAGAAGTGTATGGTGTTTCCTGAAACACGTAAGAAACAAAGCAACACAGCCTATGGCACTTCCACTTATGGTCCTATAGCTTACGGAAATTAAAATCAAAAACAGAGAGCCACCCCAAAGTTTGGGACAGCTGTGTTCCCAAGAAGCTCGTCTACAGTACCAGGTAAATATCCCAGAAAGCAAAAAATGGATAAAGAAGTTGTGGCACGTACGTGCAATGCAATATCACTCAGCAATCAAATCTGTGTCATCAGGCCCGTAGTGGCATAGTGAGTGGATGCAGGTACGGTGATTCTATGTGAACTATGTCACACAGAAAAAGAAACATCATAAGATATCACTAATACACGGAATGTAAACTTGACTACACATGAACTGAATTACAAAACAGAACAGGGTCTAAAATTTAGAAAACCAACTAGTGCTTGCTTATGGAGAAAGGTGCCTTGGGGTGCTGCATAAAACCAGAGACTGAAATTAGCACAGATAACATTCCATAAGCCAAATATGTAATAGACAAGACCTACTCCTTGCTCAACGAAATGGACTCAACAGCACATATTCAACGCCTAGGAATATACCTGACTAGGAAGAATCTTAAAACCCATGGATTTATATGTCTCCGTAAGAGAATCAAGCGTGTGTACAGCGGCATAAACGCAGCAGTGAAAATCCGATAAATCCCATTATTGAAATAAATTTCAAAAACAAAACACAAAGACAGTGAAATAGAGAGCAATTCTTAAATAATTCACTCAGGGCATGTGATGCAACCGGGATTTAACACATCTACACCCAGAGCTGGTTGAGACATAAGGCTGGTCACTTCAGGCTGATAGCATTGGTGAGTTTCGGTGAGCAAATGCAGACCCTTTGAAGTCATACTGCATGGTACCTATTCCATGGGTCCCAACTCTTCATGTTCAAGGGATTCTTCCTCCAGCTAAAACATGCATGGGAAACCCAGAGTATCGTCCACCGTGTGATTGGGAAACGATTTAAAATGCATCTCAGTTTTCGTATCCTGGTCCTCGGGTTCACCATTCCAGATGCTTTACTAACACTCTCCCTGCTTGGACAGACAGGGCCTTTAACCTCCTGTTTGGCACAGCTTGCAATTTCTGTGCAAGATGAACAGGAATAGGGAGAACCAATGAGAGACTAGCTGTAGGTGTCTGCACGGGCAAATGTAACGCTCATTTCCCACCAGGAAGAGGAATTAACCAAAGGCTCAGCATGCCCTGCCGGAAACAGATTAGGGCCTGAAGAAATCCTGCGATTTTGTGCCCCGCTCACAAGAAAGCGAGTTGAAGAAAGGAGCTCAGGGGCACTGTAATTCACAAACCTGCAGAGTTATAAATGACAGCTATCCTCCAAAAATATATTGAAGTAAGCCTGCGAAGGGGACTTGAAAGCGGGGCAGAATTTCAGGAAAACGATTGCAGGGTGTAGACTGGAATTGCCCTGAAAGCATAGGAAAAGAGGCAGAACGTCGACAATGATGCACTTGGCCAAAAAGTGCGTATGCGTTTTTTCCTGAATATATTCAGGAAAAAACGCATACGCCCTTTTTGGCCAACCAAGCAAGCCTGTAAAGGAAATCTGCACTACAATGAAGTCTCACTGCCCCCCGGGCAAAAGGGCCATCTGAAAAAAGTGTAAAATCCAGAAAGGTAGGACAGGATATGGAGAACAGGGAGCCTTGTTATGCTGATTGGCAGGATGGAAATTGCCAGCAGCCACCCTGGAGAAGTGTATGGTGTTGCCTGAAACCCATAAGAAACAAAGCAACACAGCCTATGGCACTTCCACTTATGGTCCCAAATATTACGGAAATTAAAATCAAAAACAGACAGCCACCCCAATGTTTGGGACGGCTGTGTTCACAAGAAGCTCGTCTACAGTACCAGGTAAATATCCCAGCAAGCAAAAAATGGATAAAGAAGTTGTGGCACGTACGTGCAATGCAATATCACTCAGGAATGAAATCTGTGTCCTCAGGCTCGTAGCGGTATAGTGAGTGGATGCAGGTACGGTGATTCTACGTGAACTACGTCACACAGAAAAAGAAACATCATAAGATATCACTAATACATGGAATGTAAACTTGACTACACATGAACTGAATTACAAAACAGAACAGGGTCTCCAATTTAGGAAAACAATTAGTGCTTGCTTATGGGGAAAGGTGCGTTGGGGTGCTGCATAAAACCAGAGACTGAAATTAGCAGAGATAACTTTCCATAAGCCAAATATGTAATAGACAAGACCTACTCCTTGCTCAACGAAATGGACCCAACACCACATATTCAACGCCTAGGAATATACCTGACTAGGAAGAATCTTAAAACCCATGGATATATATGTCTCCGTAAGAGAATCAAGCGTGTGTACTGCAGCCGAAATGCAGCAGTGAAAATCCGATAAATCCCATTATCAAAATAAATTTCGAAAACAAAACACAAAGACAGTGAAATAGAGAGCAATTCTTAAATAATTCACTCAGGGCATGTGATGCAACCGGGATTGACCACATCTACACCCAGAGCTGGTTGAGACATAAGGCTGGACACTTCAGGCTGATAGCATTGGTGAGTTTCGGTGAGCAAATGCAGACCCTTTGAAGTCATACTGCATGGTACCCATTCCATGGGTCCCAACACTCCAGGTTCAAGGGATTCTTCCTCCAGCTAAAACATGCATGGGAAACCCCGTGTATCGTCCACCGTGTGATTGGGAAACGATTTAAAATGCATCTCAGTGTTCGTATCCTGGTCCTCGGGTTCACCATTCCAGACGCTTTACTAACACTCTCCCCGCTTGGAGAGTCAGTGCCTTTAACCTCCTCTTTGGCACAGCTTGCAATTTCTGTGCAAGATGAACAGGAATAGGGAGAACCAATGAGAGACTAGCTGTAAGTGTCTGCACGGGCAAATGTAACGCTCATTTCCCACCAGGAAGAGGAATTAACCAAAGGCTCAGCGTGCCCTGCTGGAAACAGATTAGTGCCTGAAGCAATCCAGTGGTTTTGTGCCCAGCTCACAAGAAAGCGCGTTGAAGAAAGGAGCTCAGGGGCACTGTAATTCACAAACCTGCAGAGTTATAAATGACAGCTATCATCCAAAAATATATTGAAGTAAGCCTGCGAAGGGGACTTGAAAGCGGGTAAGAATTTCAGGAAAACGATTGCAGGGGGTAGACTGAAATTGCCCTGAAAGCATAGAAAAAGAGGCAGAACGTCGACAATGATGCACTTGGCCAAAAAGGGTGTATGCGTTTTTTCCTGAATATATTCAGGAAAAAACGCATACGCCCTTTTTGGCCAACCAAGCAAGCCTGTAAAGGAAATCTGCACTACAATGAAGTCTCACTGCCCCCCGGGCAAAAGGGCCATCTGAAAAAAGTGTAAAATCCAGAAAGGTAGGACAGGATATGGAGAACAGGGAGCCTTGTTATGCTGATTGGCAGGATGTAAATTGCCAGCAGCCACCCTGGAGAAGTGTATGGTGTTTCCTGAAACACATAAGAAACAAAGCAACACAGCCTATGGCACTTGCACTTGTGGTCCTATAGCTTACGGAAATTAAAATCAAAAGCAGACAGCCACCCCAATATTTGGGACAGCTGTGTTCACAAGAAGCTCGTCTACAGTATCAGGTAAATATCCCAGAAAGCAAAAAATGGATAAAGAAGTTGTGGCACATACGTACAATGCAATATCACTCAGCAATGAAATCTGTGTCATCAGGCCCGTAGCGGCATAGTGAGTGGATGCAGGTACGGTGATTCTACATGAACTACGTCACACAGAAAAATATACATCATAAGATATCACTAATACACGGAATGTAAATTTGACTACACATGATCTGAATTACAAAACAGAACAGGGTCTCAAATTTAGAAAACCAACTAGTGCTTGCTTATGGGGAAAGGTGCCTTGGGGTGTTGCATAAATCCAGAGACTGAAATAAGCACAGATAACTTTCCATAAGCCAAATATGTAATAGACAAGACCTACTCCTTACTCAACGAAATGGACCCAACACCACATATTCAACGCCTAGGAATATACCTGACTAGGAAGTATCTTAAAACCCATGGATATATATGTCTCCGTAAGAGAATCAAGCGTGTGTACAGCGGCCGAAACGCAGCAGTGAAAATCCGATAAATCCCATTATCAAAATAAATTTCGAAAACAAAACACAAAGACAGTGAAATAGAGAGCAATTCTTAAATAATTCACTCAGGGCATGTGATGCAACCGGGAATGATCACATCTACACCCAGAGCTGGTTGAGACATAAGGCTGGACACTTCAGGCTGATAGCATTGGTGAGTTTCGGTGAGCAAATGCAGACCCTTTGAAGTCATACTGCATGGAACCCATTCCATGGGTCCCAACTCTCCAGGTTCAAGGCATTCTTCCTCCAGCTAAAACATGCATGGGAAACCCAGAGTATCGTCCACCGTGTGATTGGGAAACGATTTAAAATGCATCTCAGTTTTAGTATCCTGGTCCTCGGGTTCACCATCCAGATGCTTTACTAACACTCTCCCCACTTGGAGAGTCAGTGCCTTTAACCTCCTGTTTGGCACAGCTTGCAATTTCTGTGCAAGATGAACAGGAATAGGGAGAACCAATGAGAGACTAGCTGTAGGTGTCTGCACGGGCAAATGTAACGCTCATTGCCCACCAGGAAGAGGAATTAAACAAAGGCTCAGTGTGTCCTGCTGGAAACAGATTACGGCCTGAAGCAATCCTGCGGTTTTGTGCCCAGCTCACAAGAAAGCGAGTTGAAGAAAGGAGCTCAGGGGCACTGTAATTCACAAACCTGCAGAGTTATAAATGACAGCTATCTTCCAAAAGTATATTGAAGTAAGCCTGCGAAGGGGACATGAAAGCGGGGCAGAATTTCAGGAAAACGATTGCAGGGGGTAGACTGGAATTGCCCTGAAAGCATAGGAAATGAGGCACAAGGTCGACAATGATGCACTTGGCCAAAAAGGGCATATGCGTTTTTTCCTGAATATATTCAGGAAAAAACGCATACGCACTTCTTGGCCAACCAAGCAAGCCTGTAAAGGAAATCTGCACTACAATGAAGTCTCACTGCCCCCCGGGCAAAAAGGCCATCTGAAAAAAGTGTAAAATCCAGAAAGGTAGGACAGGATATGGAGAACAGGGAGCCTTGTTATGCTGATTGGCAGGATGTACATTGCCAACAGCCACCCTGGAGAAGTGTATGGTGTTTCCTGAAACACGTAAGAAATAAAGCAACACAGCCTATGGCAATTGCACTTATGGTTCTATTCCTTAGGGAAATTAAAATCAAAACAGAGAGCCACCCCAAAGTTTGGGACGGCTGTGTTCCCAAGAAGCTCGTCTACAGTACCAGGTAAATATCCCAGAAAGCAAAAAATGGATAAAGAAGTTGTGGCACGTACGTGCAATGCAGTATCACTCAGCAATGAAATCTGTGTCATCAGGCCTGTAGCAGCATAGTGAGTGGATGCAGGTACGGTGATTCTACGTGAACTACGTCACACAGAAAAAGAAACATCATAAGATATCACTAATACACGGAATGTAAACTTGACTACACATGAACTGAATTACAAAACAGAACAGGGTCTCAAATTTAGAAAACCAACTACTGCTTGCTTATGGGGAAAGGTGCCTTGGGGTGCTGCATAAAACCAGAGACTGAAATTAGCACAGATAACTTTCCATAAGCCAAATATTTAATAGAAAAGACCGACTCCTAGCTCAACGAAATGGACCCAACACCACATATTCAACGCCTAGGAATATACCTGACTAGGAAGAATCTTAAAACCCATGGATATATATGTCTCCGTAAGAGAATCAAGCGTGTGTACAGGGGCCGAAACGCAGCCGTGAAAATCCGATAAATCCCATTATCAAAATAAATTTCGAAAACAAAACACAAAGACAGTGAAATAGAGAGCAATTCTTAAATAATTCACTCAGGGCATGTGATGCAACCGGGATTGACCACATCTATACCCAGAGCTGGTTGAGACATAAGGCTGGACACTTCAGGCTGATAGCATTGGTGAGTTTCGGTGAGCAAATGCAGACCCTTTGAAGTCATACTGCATGGTACCCATTCCATGGGTCCCAGCACTCCAGGTTCAAGTGATTCTTCCTTCAGCTACAACATGCATGGGAAACACAGAGTATGGTACACCGTGAGATTGGGAAACGATTTAAAATGGATCTCAGTTTTCGTATCCTTGTCCTCGGGTTCACCATTCCAGACGCTTTACTAACACTCTCCCCGCTTGGAGAGTCAGTGCCTTTAACCTCCTGTTTGGCACAGTTTGCAATTTCTGTGCAAGATGAACAGGAATAGGGAGAACCAATGAGAGACTAGCTGTAGGTGTCTGCACGGCCAAATGTAACTCATTGCCCACCAGGAAGAGGAATGAAACAAAGGCTCAGTGTGCCCTGCTGGAAACAGATTAGGGCCTGAAGCAATCCTGCGGTTTTGTGCCCAGCTCACAAGAAAGCGAGCTGAAGAAAAGAGCTCAGGGGCACTGTAATTCACAAACCTGCAGAGTTATAAATGACAGCTATCCTCCAAAAATATATTGAAGTAAGTCTGCGAAGGGGACTTGAAAGCAGGGCAGAATTTCAGGAAAACGATTGCAGGGGGTAGACTGGAATTGCCCTGAAAGCATAGGAAAAGAAGCACAACGTCGACAATGATGCACTTGGACAAAAAGGGCGTATGCGTTTTTTCCTGAATATATTCAGGAAAAAACGCATACGCCCTTTTTGGCCAACCAAGCAAGCCTGTAAAGGAAATCTGCACTACAATGAAGTCTCACTGTCCCCCGGGCAAAAGGGTCATCTGAAAAAAGTGTAAAATCCAGAAAGGTAGGACAGGATATGGAGAACAGGGAGCCTTGTTATGCTGATTGGCAGGATGTCAATTGCCAGCAGCCACCCTGGAGAAGTGTATGGTGTTTCCTGAAACACGTAAGAAACAAAGCAACACAGCCTATGGCACTTCCACTTATGGTCCTTTAGCTTACGGAAATTAAAATCAAAAACAGACAGCCACCCCAATATTTGGGACGTATGTGTTCACAAGAAGCTCGTCTACAGTATCAGGTAAATATCCCAGAAAGCAAAAAATGGATAAAGAATTTGTGGCACGTACGTGCAATGCAGTATCACTCAGCAATGAAATCTGTGTCATCAGGCACGTAGCGGCATAGTGAGTGGATGCAGGTACGGTGATTCTACGTGAACTACGTCACACAGAAATAGAAACATCATAAGGTATCACTAATACACGGAATGTAAACTTGACTACACATGAACTGAATTACAAAACAGAACAGGGTCTCAAATTGAGAAAACCAACAAGTGCTTGCTTATGGGGAAAGGTGCCTTGGGGTGCTGCATAAAACCAGAGACTGAAATTAGCACAGATAACATTCCATAAGCCAAATATGTAATAGACAAGACCTACTCCTTGCTCAACGAAATGGACTCAACACCACATATTCAACGCCTAGGAATATACCTCACTAGGAAGAATCTTAAAACCCATGGATATATATGTCTCCGTAAGAGAATCAGGCGTGTGTACAGCGGCCGAAACGCAGCAGTGAAAATCCGATAAATCCCATTATCAAAATAAATTTCGAAAACAAAACACAAAGACAGTGAAATAGAGAGCAATTCTTAAATAATTCACTAAGGGCATGTGATGCAACCGGGATTGACCACATCTACACCCAGAGCTGGTTGAGACATAAGGCTGGACACTTCAGGCTGATAGCATTGGTGAGTTTCGGTGAGCAAATGCAGACCCTTTGAAGTCATACTGCATGGTACCCATTCAGTGGGTCCCAACTCTCTAGGTTCAAGGGATTCTTCCTCCAGCTAAAACATGCATGGGAAACCCAGAGTATCGTCCACCGTGTGATTGGGAAACCATTTAAAATGCATCTCAGTTTTCGTATCCTGGTCCTCAGGTTCACCATTCCAGATGCTTTACTAACACTCTCCCCGCTTGGAGAGTCAGTGCCTTTAACCTCCTGTTTGGCACAGCTTGCAATTTCTGTGCAAGATGAACAGGAATACGGAGAACCAATGAGAGACTAGCTGTAGGTGTCTGCACGGGCAAATGTAACGCTCAATGCCGACCAGGAAGAGGAATTAACAAAAGGCTCAGCGTGCCCTGCTGAAAACAGATTAGGGCCTGAAGCAATCCTGCGGTTTTGTGCCCAGCTCACAAGAAAGCGAGTTGAAGAAAGGAGCTCAGGGGCACTGTAATTCACAAACCTGCAGAGTTATAAATGACAGCTATCCTCCAAAAATATATTGAAGTAAGCCTGTGAAGGGGACTTGAAAGCGGGGCAGAATTTCAGGAAAACGATTGCATGGGTAGACTGGAATTGCCCTGAAAGCATAGTAAAAGAGGCAGAACGTCGACAATGATGCACTTGGCCAAAAAGGTCGTATGCGTTTTTTCCTGAATATATTCAGGAAAAAACGCATACGCCCTTTTTGGCCAACCAAGCAAGCCTGTTAAGGAAATCTGCACTACAATGAAGTCTCACTGCCCCCCGGGCAAAAGGGCCATTTGAAAAAAGTGTAAAATCCAGAAAGGTAGGACAGGATATGGAGAACAGGGAGCCTTGTTATGCTGATTGGCAGGATGTAAATTGTGAACAACCACCCTGGAGAAGTGTATGGTGTTTCCTGAAACACGTAAGAAACAATGCAACAGAGCCTATGGCACTTCCACTTATGGTCCTATAGCTTACGGAAATTAAAGTCAAAAAGAGACAGCCACCCCAATATTTGGGACGGCTGTGTTCACAAGAAGCTCGTCTACAGTATCAGGTAAATATCCCAGAAAGCAAAAAATGAATAAAGAAGTTGTGGCACGTAGGTACAATGCAGTATCACTCAGCAATGAAATCTGTGTCATCAGGCCCGTAGCGGCATAGTGAGTGGATGCAGGTACGGTGATTTTACGTGAACTACGTCACACAGAAAAAGAAACATCATAAGATATCACTAATACACGGAATGTAAACTTGACTACACATGAACTGAATTACAAAACAGAACAGGGTCTCAAATTTAGAAAACCAACTAGTGCTTGCTTATGGGGAAAGGTGCCTTGGGGTGCTGCATAAAACCAGAGACTGAAATTAGCACAGATAACATTCCATAAGCCAAATATGTAATACACAAGACCTACTCCTTGCTCAACGAAATGGATTCAACACCACATATTCAACGCCTAGGAATATACCTGACTAGGAAGAATCTTAAAATCCATGGATTTATATGTCTCCGTAAGAGAATCAAGCGTGTGTACAGCGGGCGAAACGCAGCAGTGAAAATCCGATAAATCCCATTATCAAAATAAATTTCGAAAACAAAACACAAAGACAATGAGATAGAGAGCAATTCTTAAATAATTCACTCAGGGCATGTGATGCAACCGGGATTTAACACATCTACACCCAGAGCTGGTTGAGACATAAGGCTGGACACTTCAGGCTGATAGCATTGGTGAGTTTCGGTGAGCAAATGCAGACCCTTTGAAGTCATACTGCATGGTACTCAATCCATGGGTCCCAACTCTCCAGGTTCAAGGGATTCTTCCTCCAGCTAAAACATGCATGGGAAACCCAGAGTATCGTCCACCTGGTGATTGGGAAACGATTTAAAATGCATCTCAGTTTTCGTATCCTGGTCCTCGGGTTCACCATTCCAGATGATTTACTAACACTCTCCCCGCTTGGAGAGTCAGTGCCTTTAACCTCCTCTTTGGCACAGCTTGCAATTTCTGTGCAAGATGAACAGGAATAGGGAGAACCAATAAGAGACTAGCTGTAGGTGTCTGCACAGGCAAATGTAATGCTCATTTCCCACCAGGAAGAGGAATTAACCAAAGGTTCAGTGTGCCCGGCCGGAAACAGATTAGGGCCTGAAGCAATCCTGTGGTTTTGTGCCGAGCTCACAAGAAAGCAAGTTGAAGAAAGGAGCTCAGGGGCAATGTAATTCACAAACCTGCAGAGTTATAAATGACAGCTATCCTCCAAAAATATACTGAAGTAAGCCTGCGAAGGGGACTTGAAAGCGGGGCACAATTTCAGGAAAACGATTGCAGGGGGTAGACTGGAATTGC
Organism: Phocoena phocoena; assembly: GCF_963924675.1. Classification (NCBI taxonomy): domain Eukaryota; kingdom Metazoa; phylum Chordata; class Mammalia; order Artiodactyla; family Phocoenidae; genus Phocoena; species Phocoena phocoena. The sequence continues at coordinate 350,114 of NW_027077477.1, forward strand.
CCTGAAAGCATAGGAAAAGAGGCAGAACGTCGACAATGATGCACTTGGCCAAAAAGGGCGTATGCGTTTTTTCCTGAATATATTCAGGAAAAAACGCATACGCCCTTTTTGGCCAACCAAGCAAGCCTGTAAAGGAAATCTGCACTACAATGAAGTCTCACTGCCCCCCGGGCAAAAGGGCCATCTGAAAAAAGTGTAAAATCCTGAAAGTTAGGACAGGATATGGAGAACAGGGAGCCTTGTTATGCTGATTGGCAGGATGTAAATTGCCAGCAGCCACCCTGGAGAAGTGTATGGTGTTTCCTGAAACATGTAAGAAACAAAGCAACACAGCCTATGGCACTTCCACTTATGGTCCTATAGCTTACAGAAATTAAAATCAAAAACAGACAGCCACCCCAATATTTGGGACGGCTGTGTTCACAAGAAGCTCGTCTACAGTATCAGGTAAATATCCCAGAAAGCAAAAAATGGATAAAGAAGTTGTGGCACGTACGTACAATGCAATATCACTCAGCAATGAAATCTGTGTCATCAAGCCCGTAGCGGCATAGTGAGTGGATGCAGGTACGGTGATTCTACGTGAACTACGTCCCACAGAAAAAGAAACATCATGAGATATCACTGATACACGGAATATAAACTTGACTACACATGAACTGAATTACAAAACAGAACAGGGTCTCAAATTTAGAAAACCAACTAGTGCTTGCTTATGGGAAAAGGTGCCTTGGGGTGCTGCATAAAACCAGAGACTGAAATTAGCACAGATAACTTTCCATAAGCCAAATCTGTAATAGAAAAGTCCTACTCCTTTCTCAACGAAATGGACCCAACACCACATATTCAACGCCTAGGAATATACCTGACTAGGAAGAATCTTAAAACCCATGGATATATATGTCTCCGTAAGAGAATCAAGCGTGTGTACAGGGGCAGAAACGCAGCCGTGAAAATCCGATAAATCCCATTATCAAAATAAATTTCGAAAACAAATCACAAAGACAGTGAAATAGAGAGCAATTCTTAAATAATTCACTCAGGGCATGTGATGCAACCGGGATTGACCACATCTATACACAGAGCTGGTTGAGACATAAGGCTGGACACTTCAGGCTGATAGCATTGGTGAGTTTCGGTGAGCAAATGCAGACCCTTTGAAGTCATACTACATGGTACCCATTCCATGGGTCCCAGCACTCCAGGTTCAAGGGATTCTTCCTTCAGCTACAACATGCATGGGAAACACAGAGTATGGTACACCGTGAGATTGGGGAACGATTTAAAATGGATCTCAGTTTTCGTATCCTTGTCCTCGGGTTCACCATTCCAGACGCTTTACTAACACTCTCCCCGCTTGGAGAGTCAGTGCCTTTAACCTCCTGTTTGGCACAGTTTGCAATTTCTGTGCAAGATGAACAGGAATAGGGAGAACCAATGAGAGACTAGCTGTAGGTGTCTGCACGGCCAAATGTAACTCATTGCCCACCAGGAAGAGGAATGAAACAAAGGCTCAGTGTGCCCTGCTGGAAACAGATTAGGGCCTGAAGCAATCCTGCGGTTTTGTGCCCAGCTCACAAGAAAGCGAGCTGAAGAAAGGAGCTCAGGGGCACTGTAATTCACAAACCTGCAGAGTTATAAATGACAGCTATCCTCCAAAAATATATTGAAGTAAGCCTGCGAAGGGGACTTGAAAGCAGGGCAGAATTTCAGGAAAACGATTGCAGGGGGTATACTGGAATTGCCCTGAAAGCATAGGCAAAGAAGCACAACGTCGACAATGATGCACTTGGACAAAAAGTGCGTATGCGGTTTTTCCTGAATATATTCAGGAAAAAACGCATATGCCCTTTTTGGCCAACCAAGCAAGCCTGTAAAGGAAATCTGCACTACAATGAAGTCTCACTGTCCCCCGGGCAAAAGGGTCATCTGAAAAAAGTGTAAAATCCACAAAGGTAGGACAGGATATGGAGAACAGGGAGCCTTGTTATGCTGATTGACAGGATGTAAATTGCCAGCAGCCACCCTGGAGAAGTGTATGGTGTTTCCTGAAACACGTAAGAAACAAAGCAACACAGCCTATGGCACTTCCACTTATGGTCCTATAGCTTACGGAAATTAAAATCAAAAACAGACAGCCACCCCAATATTTGGGACGGCTGTGTTCACAAGAAGCTCGTCTACAGTATCAGGTAAATATCCCAGAAAGCAAAACATGGATAAAGAATTTGTGGCACGTACGTGCAATGCAGTATCACTCAGCAATGGAATCTGTGTCACCAGGCACGTAGCGGCATAGTGAGTGGATGCAGGTACGGTGATTCTACGTGAACTACGTCACACAGAAAAAGAAACATCGTAAGATATCACTAATACACGGAATGTAAACTTGACTACACATGAACTGAATTACAAAACAGAACAGGGTCTCAAATTTAGAAAACCAACTAGTGCTTGCTTATGGGGAAAGGTGCCTTGGGGTGCTGCATAAAACCAGAGACTGAAATTAGCACAGATAACATTCCATAAGCCAAATATGTAATAGACAAAACCTACTCCTGGCTCAACGAAATGGACTCAACACCACATATTCAACGCCTAGGAATATACCTGACTAGGAAGAATCTTAAAACCCATGGATATATATGTCTCCATAAGAGAATCAGGCGTGTGTACAGCGGCCGAAACGCAGCAGTGAAAATCCGATAAATCCCATTATCAAAATAAATTTCGAAAACAAAACACAAAGACAGTGAAATAGAGACCAATTCTTAAATAATTCACTCAGGGCATGTGATGCAACCGGGATTGACCACATCTACACCCAGAGCTGGTTGAGACATAAGGCTGGACACTTCAGGCTGATAGCATTGGTGAGTTTGGTGAGCAAATGCAGACCCTTTGAAGTCATACTGCATGGTACAATTCAATGGGTCCCAACTCTCCAGGTTCAAGGGATTCTTCCTCCAGCTAAAACATGCATGGGAAACCCAGAGTATCGTCCACAGTGTGATTGGGAAACCATTTAAAATGCATCTCAGTTTTCGTATCCTGGTCCTCAGGTTCACCATTCCAGATGCTTTACTAACACTCTCCCCGCTTGGAGAGTCAGTGCCTTTAACCTCCTGTTTGGCACAGCTTGCAAATTCTGTGCAAGATGAACAGGAATAGGGAGAACCAATGAGAGACTAGCTGTAGGTGTCTGCACGGGCAAATGTAACGCTCATTGCCGACCAGGAAGAGGAATTAAACAAAGGCTCAGCGTGCCCTGCTGAAAACAGATTAGGGCCTGAAGCAATCATGCCGTTTTGTGCCCAGCTCACAAGAAAGCGTATTGAAGAAAGGAGCTCAGGGGCACTGTAATTCACAAACCTGCAGAGTTATAAATGACAGCTATCCTCCAAAAATATATTGAAGTAAGCCTGCGAAGGGGACTTGAAAGCGGGGCAGAATTTCAGGAAAACGATTGCATGGGTAGACTGGAATTGCCCTGAAAGCATAGGAAAAGAGGCAGAACGTCTACAATGATGCACTTGGCCAAAAATGTCGTATGCGTTTTTTACTGAATATATTCAGGAAAAAACGCATACGCCCTTTTTGGCCAACCAAGCAAGCCTGTAACGGAAATCTGCACTACAATGAAGTCTCACTGTCCCCCGGGCAAAAGGGTCATCTGAAAAAAGTGTAAAATCCAGAAAGGTAGGACAGGATATGGAGAACAGGGAGCCTTGTTATGCTGATTGGCAGGATGTAAATTGCCTGCAGCCACACTGGAGAAGTGTATGGTGTTTCCTGAAACACGTAAGAAACAAAGCAACACAGCCTATGGCACTTCCACTTATGGTCCTATAGCTTACGGAAATTAAAATCAAAAACAGACAGCCACCCCAATATTTGGGACGGCTGTGTTCACAAGAAGCTCGTCTACAGTATCAGGTAAATATCCCAGAAAGCAAAAAATGGATAAAGAAGTTGTGGCACGTACGTACAATGCAATATCACTCAACAATGAAATCTGTGTCATCAGGCCCATAGCGGCATAGTGAGTGGATGCAGGTACGGTGATTCTACGTGAACTACGTCACACAGAAAAAGAAACATCATAAGATATCACTAATACACGGAATGTAAACTTGACTACACATGAACTGAATTACAAAACAGAACAGGGTCTCAAATTTAGAAAACCAACTAGTGCTTGCTTATGGGGAAAGGTGCCTTGGGGTGCTGCATAAAACCAGAGACTGAAATTAGCACAGAAAACTTTCCATAAGCCAAATATGTAATAGACAAGACCTACTCCTTGCTCAACGAAATGGACCCAACACCACATATTCAACGCCTAGGAATATACCTGACTAGGAAGAATCTTAAAACCCATGGATATATATGTCTCCGTAAGAGAATCAAGCGTGTGTACAGTGGCCGAAACGCAGCAGTGAAAATCCGATAAATCCCATTATCAAAATAAATTTCAAAAACAAAACACAAAGACAGTGAAATAGAGAGCAATTCTTAAATAATTCACTCAGGGCATGTGATGCAACCGGGATTGACCACATCTACACCCAGAGCTGGTTGAGACATAAGGCTGGACACTTCAGGCTGAGAGCATTGGTGAGTTTCGGTGAGCAAATGCAGACCCTTTGAAGTCATACTGCATGGTACCCATTCCATGGGTCCCAACTCTCCAGGTTCAAGGGATTCTTCCTCCAGCTAAAACATGCATGGGAAACCCAGAGTATCGTCCACCGTGTGATTGGGAAACGATTTAAAATGCATCTCAGTTTTCGTATCCTGGTCCTTGGGTTCACCATTCCAGATGCTTTACTAACACTCTCCCCGCTTGGAGAGTCAGTGCCTTTAACCTCCTGTTTGGCACAGCTTGCAAATTCTGCGCAAGATGAACAGGAATAGGGAGAACAAATGAGAGATTAGCTATAGGTGTCTGCACGGGCAAATATAATGCTCATTTCCCACCAGGAAGAGGAATTAACCAAAGGCTCAGCGTGCACTGCCGGAAACAGATTAGGGCCTGAAGCAATCCTGCGGTTTTGTGCCCAGCTCACAAGAAAGCGAGTTGAAGAAAGGAGCTCAGGGGCACTGTAATTCACAAACCTGCAGAGTTATAAATGACAGCTATCCTGCAAAAATATATTGAAGTAAGCCTGCGAAGGGGACTTGAAAGCGGGGCAGAATTTCAGGAAAACGATTGCAAGGGGTAGACTGGAATTGCCCAGAAAGTATAGGAAAACAGGCAGAACGTCGACAATGGTGCACTTGGACAAAAAGTTTTTATGCGTTTTTTCCTGAATATATTCAGGAAAAAACGCATACGCACTTTTTCGCAAACCAAGCAAGCCTGTAAAGGATATCTGCACTACAATGAAGTCTAACTGCCCCCTGGGCAAAAGGGCCATCTGAAATATGTGTAAAATCCAGAAAGGTAGGACAGGATATGGAGAACAGGGAGCCTTGTTATGCTGATTGGCAGGATGTAAATTGCCAACAGCCATCCTGGAGAAGTGTATGGTATTTCCTGAAACCCATAAGAAACAAAGCAACACAGCCTATGGCACTTCCACTTATGGTCCCAAAGATTACGGAAATTAAAATCAAAAACAGACAGCCACCCCAATGTTTGGGACGGGTGTGTTCACAAGAAGCTCGTCTGCAGTACCAGGTAAATATCCCAGAAAGCAAAAAATGGATAAAGAAGTTGTGGCACATACGTGCAATGCAGTATCACTCAGCAATGAAATCTGTGTCATCAGGACCGTAGCGGCATAGTGAGTGGATGCAGGTACGGTGATTCTACGTGAACTACGTCACACAGAAAAAGAAACATCATAAGATATCACTAATACACGGAATGTAAACTTGACTACACATGAACTGAATTACAAAACAGAACAGGGTCTCAAATTTAGAAAACCAACTATTGCTTGCTTATGGGGAAAGGTGCCTTGGGGTGCTTCATAAAACCAGAGACTGAATTTAGCACAGATAACATTCCATAAGCCAAATATGTAATAGACAAGACCTACTCCTTGCTCAACGAAATGGACTCAACACCACATATTCAACGCCTAGGAATATAACTGACAAGGAAGAATCTTAAAACCCATGGATATATATGTCTCCGTAAGAGAATCAAGCGTGTGTACAGCAGCCGAAACGCAGCATTGAAAATCCGATAAATCCCATTATCAAAATAAATTTTGAAAACAAAACACAAAGACAGTGAAATAGAGAGCAATTCTTAAATAATTCACTGAGGGCATGTGATGCCACCGGGATTGACCACATCTACACCCAGAGCTGGTTGAGACATAAGGCTGGACACTTCAGGCTGATAGCATTGGTGAGTTTCGGTGAGCAAATGCAGACCCTTTGAAGTCAAACTGCATGGTACCTATTCCATGGGTCCCAACTCTTCAGGTTCAAGGGATTCTTCCTCCAGCTAAAACATTCATGGGAAACCCACAGTATGGTCCACCGTGCGATTGGGAAACGATTTAAAATGCCTCTCAGTTTTCGTATCCTGGTCCTCGGGTTCACCATTCCAGATGATTTACTAACACTCTCCCTGCTTGGAGAGTCAGTGCCTTTAACCTCCTGTTTGGCACCGCTTGCAATTTCTGTGCAAGATGAACAGGAATAGGGAGAACCAATGAGAGACTAGCTGTAGGTGTCTGCACGGGCAAATGTAACGCTCATTTCCCACCAGGAAGAGGAATTAACCAAAGGCTCAGCGTGCCCTGCCAGAAACAGATTAGGGCCTGAAGCAATCCTGCGGTTTTGTGCCCAGCTCACAAGAAAGCGAGTTGAAGAAAGGAGCTCAGGGGCACTGTAATTCACAAACCTGCAGAGTTATAAATGACAGCTATCCTCCAAAAATATATTGAAGTAAGCCTGCGAAGGGGACTAGAAAGTGGGCCAAAATTTCAGGAAAATCATTGCAGGGGGTAGACTGGAATTGCCTTGAAAGCATAGGAAAAGAGGCAAAACGTCGACAATGATGCACTTGGCCAAAAAGTGCATATGCGTTTTTTCCTGAATATATTCAGGAAAAAAGGCATACGCACTTTTTGGCCAACGAAGCAAGCCTGTAAAGGAAATCTGCACTACAATGAAGTCTCTCTGCCCCCCTGGCAAAAGGGCCATCTGAAAATAGTGGAAAATCCAGAAAGGTATGGCAGGATATGGAGAACAGTGAGCCTTGTTATGCCGATTGGCAGGATGTAAATTTCCAACAGCCACCCTGGAGAAGTGTATGGTGTTTCCTGAAACACGTAAGAAACAAAGCAACACAGCCTATGGCACTTGCACTTATGGTCCTATAGCTTAGGGAAATTAAAATCAAAAACAGACAGCCACCCCAATGTTTGGGACGGCTGTTTTCACAGGAAGCTCGTCTACAGTACCAGGTAAATATCCCAGAAAGCAAAAAATGGATAAAGAAGTTGTGGCATGTACGTACAATGGAATATCACTCAGCAATGAAATCTGTGTCATCAGGCCCTTAGCGGTTAGTGAGTGGATGCATGTACGGTGATTCTACGTGAACTACGTCACACAGAAATAGAAACATCATAAGATATCACTGATACACGGAATGTAAACTTGACTACACATGAACTGAATTACAAAACAGAACAGGGTCTCAAATTTAGAAAACCAACTAGTGCTTGCTTATGGGGAAAGGTGCGTTGGGGTGCTGCATAAAACCAGAGACTGAAATTAGCACAGATAACTTTCCATAAGCCAAATATATAATAGACAAGACCTACCCCTTGCTCAAAGAAATAGACCCAACACCACATGTTCAACACCTAGGAATATACATGACTAAGAAGAATCTTAAAACCCATGGATATATATGTCTCCGTAAGAGAAACAAGCGTGTGTACAGCGTCCGAAACGCAGCAGTGAAAATCCGATAAATCCCATTATCAAAATAAATTTCGAAAACAAAACACAAAGACAGTGAAATAGAGAGCAATTCTTAAATAATTCACTCAAGGCATGTGATGCAACCGGGATTGACCACATCTACACCCAGAGCTGGTTGAGACATAAGGCTGGACACTTCAGGCTGATAGCATTGGTGAGTTTCGGTGAGCAAATGCAGACCCTTTGAAGTCATACTGCATGGTACCCATTCCATGGGTCCCAACTCTCCAGGTTCAAGGGATTCTTCCTCCAGCTAAAACATGCATGGGAAACCCAGAGTATCATCCACCGTGTGACTGGGAAACGATTTAAAATGCATCTCAGTTTTCGTATCCTGGTCCTCGGGTTCACCATTCCGGATGCTTTACTAACACTCTCCCCGCTTGGAGAGTCAGTGCCTTTAACCTCCTGTTTGGCACATCTTGCAATTTCTGTGCAAGAAGAACAGGAATAGGGAGAACCAATGAGAGACTAGCTGTAGGTGTCTGCACGGGCAAATGTAATGCTCATTTCCCACCAGGAAGAGGAATTAACCAAAGGCTCAGCGTGCCCAGCCGGAAACAGATTAGGGCCTGAAGCAATCCTGCGGTTTGTGCCCAGCTCACAAGAAAGCCAGTTGAAGAAAGGAGCTCAGGGGCACTGTAATTCTCAAACCTGCAGAGTTATAAATGACAGCTATCCTCCAAAAATATATTGAAGTAAGCCTGCGAAGGGGACTTGAAAGCGGGGCAGAATTTCAGGAAACCATTGCAGGGGGTAGACTGGAATTGCCCTGAAAACATAGGAAAAGAGGCAGAACGTCCACAATGATGCACTTGGCCAAAAAGGGCGTATGCGTTATTTCCTGAATATATTCAGGAAAAAATGCATACGCCCTTTTTGGCCAACCAAGCAAGCCTGTAAAGGAAATCTGCACTACAATGAAGTCTCACTGCCCCCCGGGGCACAAGGGCCATCTGAAAAAAGTGTAAAATCCAGAACGGTAGGACAGGATATGGAGAACAGGGAGCCTTGTTATGCTGATTGGGAGGATGTAAATTGCCAGCAACCACCCTGGAGAAGTGTATGGTGTTTCCTGAAACACGTAAGAAACAAAGCAACACAGCCTATGGCACTTCCCCTTATGGTCCTATAGCTTACGGAAATTAAAATCAAAAACAGACAGCCACCCCAATATTTGGGACGGCTGTGTTCATAAGAAGCTAGTCTACAGTATCAGGTAAACATCCCAGAAAGAAAAAAATGGATAAAGAAGTTGTGGCACGTACGTACAATGCAATATCACTCAGTAATGAAATCTGTGTCATCAGGTCCGTAGCGGCATAGTGAGTGGATGCAGTTACGGTGATTCTACGTGAACTACGTCACACAGAAAAAGAAACATCATAAGATATCACTAATACACGGAATGTAAACTTGACTACACATGAACTGAATTACAAAACAGAACAGGGTCTCAAATTTAGGATAACAACTAGTGCTTGCTTATGGGGAAAGGTGCGTTGGGGTGCTGCATAAAACCAGAGACTGAAATTAGCACAGATAACTTTCCATAAGCCAAATATGTAATAGACAAGACCTACTCCTTGCTCAACGAAATGGACCCAACACCACATATTCAACGCCTAGGAAAATACCTGACTAGGAAGAATCTTAAAACCCATGGATATATATGTCTCCGTAAGAGAATCAAGCGTGTGTACAGCGGCCGAAACGCAGCAGTGAAATTCCGATAAATCCCATTATCAAAATAAATTTCGAAAACAAAACACAAAGACAGTGAAATAGAGAGCAATTCTTAAATAATTCACTCAGGGCATGTGATGCAACCGGGATTGACCACATCTACACCCAGAGCTGGTTGAGACATAAGGCTGGACACTTCAGGCTGATAGCATTGGTGAGTTTCGGTGAGCAAATGCAGACCCTTTGAAGTCATACTGCATGCTACCCATTCCATGGGTCCCAACTCTCCAGGTTCAAGGGATTCTTCCTCCAGCTAAAACATGCATGGGAAACCCAGAGTATCGTCCACCGTGTGATTGGGAAACGATTTAAAATGCATCTCAGTTTTCGTATCCTGGTCCTCGGGTTCACCATTCCAGATGCTTTACTAACACTCTCCCCGCTTGGAGAGTCAGTGCCTTTAACCTCCTCTTTGGCACAGCTTGCAATTTCTGTGCAAGATGAACAGGAATAGGGAGAACCAATGAGAGACTAGCTGTAGGTGTCTGCACGGGCAAATGTAACGCTCATTGCCCACCAGGAAGAGGAATTAAACAAAGGCTCAGTGTGCCCTGCTGGAAACAGATTAGGGCCTGAAGCAATCCTACGGTTTTGTGCCCAGCTCACAAGAAAGCGAGTTGAAGAAAGGAGCTCAGGGGCACTGTAATTCACAAACCTGCAGAGTTATAAATGACAGCTATCTTCCAAAAGTATATTGAAGTAAGCCTGTGAAGGAGACTTGAAAGCGGGGCAGAATTTCAGGAAAACGATTGCAGGGGGTAGACTGGAATTGCCCTGAAAGCATAGGAAAAGAGGCACAACGTCGACAATGATGCACTTGGCCAAAAAGGGCGTATGCGTTTTTTCCTGAATATATTCAGGAAAAAACGCATACGCCCTTTTTGGCCAACCAAGCAAGCCTGTAAAGGAAATCTGCACTACAATGAAGTCTCACTGCCCCCCGGGAAAAAGGGCCATCTGAAAAAAGTGTAAAATCCAGAAAGGTAGGACAGGATATGGAGAACAGGGAGCCTTGTTATGCTGATTGGCAGGATGTAAATTGCCAGCAGCCACCCTGGAGAAGTGTATGGTGTTTCCTGAAACACGTAAGAAACAAAGCAACACAGCCTATGGCACTTCCACTTATGGTCCTATAGCTTACGGAAATTAAAATCAAAAACAGACAGCCACCCCAATATTCGGGACAGCTGTGTTCACAAGAAGCTCGTCTACAGTATCAGGTAAATATCCCAGAAAGCAAAAAATGGATAAAGAAGTTGTGGCACGTACGTACAATGCAATATCACTCAGAAATGAAATCTGTGTCATCAGGCCCGTAGTGGCATAATGAGTGGATGCAGGTACGGTGATTCTACGTGAACTACGTCACACAGAAAAAGAAACATCATAAGATGTCTCTAATACACGGAATGTAAACTTGACTACACATGAACTGAATTACAAAACAGAACAGGGTCTCAAATTTAGAAAACCAACTAGTGTTTGCTTATGGGGAAAGGTGCCTTGGGGTGCTGCATAAAACCAGAGACTGAAATTAGCACAGATAACTTTCCAGAAGCCAAATATGTAATAGACAAGACCTACTCCTTGCTCAACGAAATGGACCCAACACCACATATTCAACGCCTAGGAATATACCTGACTAGGAAGAATCTTAAAACCCATGGATATACATGTCTCCGTAAGAGAATCAAGCGTGTGTACTGCGGCTGAAACGCAGCAGTGAAAATCAGATAAATACCATTATCAAAATAAATTTCGAAAACAAAACACAAAGACAGTGAAATAGAGACCAATTCTTAAATAATTCACTCAGGGCATGTGATGCAACCGGGATTGACCACATCTACACCCAGAGCTGGTTGAGACATAAGGCTGGACACTTCAGGCTGATAGCATTGGTGAGTTTCGGTGAGCAAATGCAGACCCTTTGAAGTCATACTGCATGGTACACATTCCATGGGTCCCAACTCTCCAGGTTCATGGGATTCTTCCTCCAGCTAAAACATGCATGGGAAACCCAGAGTATCGTCCACCGTGTGATTGGGAAACGATTTAAAATGCATCTCAGTTTTCGTATCCTGGTCCTCGCGTTCACCATTCCAGATGCGTTACTAACACTCTCCCCGTTTGGAGAGTCAGTGCCTTTAACCTCCTCTTTGGCACAGCTTGCAATTTCTGTGCAAGATGAACAGGAATAGGGAGAACCAATGAGAGACTAGCTATAGGTGTCTGCACGGGCAAATGTAATGCTCATTTCCCACCAGGAAGAGGAATTAACCAAAGGCTCAGCATGCCCTGCCGGAAACAGATTAGGGCCTGAAGCAATCCTGCGGTTTTGTGCCCAGCTCACAAGAAAGCGTGTTGAAGAAAGGAGCTCAGGGGCACTGTAATTCACAAACCTGCAGAGTTATAAATGACAGCTATCCCCCAAAAATATATTGAAGTAAGCCTGCGAAGGGGACTTGAAAGCGGGGCAGAGTTTCAGGAAAACCATTGCGGGGGGTTGACTGGAATTGCGCTGAAAGCATAGGAAAAGAGGCAGAACATCGACAATGATGCACTTGGCCAAAAAGGGCAAATGCGTTTTTTCCTGAATATATTCAGGAAAAAACGCATACGCCCTTTTTGGCCTACCAAGCAGGCCTGTAAAGGAAATCTACACTACAATGAAGTCTCACTGCCCCCCGGGCAAAAGGGCCATGTCAAAAAAGTGTAAAATCCAGAAAGTTAGGACAGGATATGGAGAACAGGGAGCCTTGTTTTGCTGATTGGCAGGATGTAAATTGCCAGCAGCCACACTGGAGAAGTGTATGGTGTTTCCTGAAACACGTAAGAAACAAAGCAACACAGCCTATGGCACTTGCACTTATGGTCCTATAGCTTAGGGAAATTAAAATCAAAAACAGACAGCCACCCCAATGTTTGGGACGGCTGTTTTCACAGGAAGCTCGTCTACAGTACGAGGTAAATATCCCAGAAAGCAAAAAATGGATAAAGAAGTTGTGGCATGTACGTACAATGGAATATCACTCAGCAATGAAATCTGTGTCATCAGGCCCTTAGCGGTTAGTGAGTGGATGCATGTACGGTGATTCTACGTGAACTACGTCACACAGAAATAGAAACATCATAAGATATCACTGATACACGGAATGTAAACTTGACTACACATGAACTGAATTACAAAACAGAACTGGGTCTCAAATTTAGAAAACCAACTAGTGCTTGCTTATGGGGACAGGTGCGTTGGGGTGCTGCATAAAACCAGAGACTGAAATTAGCACAGATAACTTTCCATAAGCCAAATATATAATAGACAAGACCTACCCCTTGCTCAAAGAAATAGACCCAACACCACATGTTCAACACCTAGGAATATACATGACTAAGAAGAATCTTAAAACCCATGGATATATATGTCTCCGTAAGAGAAACAAGCGTGTGTACAGCGTCCGAAACGCAGCAGTGAAAATCCGATAAATCCCATTATCAAAATAAATTTCGAAAACAAAACACAAAGACAGTGAAATAGAGAGCAATTCTTAAATAATTCACTCAAGGCATGTTATGCAACCGGGATTGACCACATCTATACCCAGAGCTGGTTGAGACATAAGACTGGACACTTCAGGCTGATAGCATTGGTGAGTTTCGGTGAGCAAATGCAGACCCTTTGAAGTCATACTGCATGGTACCCATTCCATGGGTCCCAACTCTCCAGGTTCAAGGGATTCTTCCTCCAGCTAAAACATGCATGGGAAACCCAGAGTATCGTCCACCGTGTGATTGGGAAACTATTTAAAATGCATCTCAGTTTTCGTATCCTGGTCCTTGGGTTCACCATTCCGGATGCTTTACTAACACTCTCCCCGCTTGGAGAGTCAGTGCCTTTAACCTCCTCTTTGGCACAGCTTGCAATTTCTGTGCAAGATGAACAGGAATAGGGAGAACCAATGAGAGACTAGCTATAGGTGTCTGCACGGGCAAATGTAATGCTCATTTCCCACCAGGAAGAGGAATTAACCAAAGGCTCAGCATGCCCTGCCGGAAACAGATTAGGGCCTGAAGCAATCCTGCGGTTTTGTGCCCAGCTCACAAGAAAGCGTGTTGAAGAAAGGAGCTCAGGGGCACTGTAATTCACAAACCTGCAGAGTTATAAATGACAGCTATCCCCCAAAAATATATTGAAGTAAGCCTGCGAAGGGGACTTGAAAGCGGGGCAGAGTTTCAGGAAAATCATTGCAGGGGGTTGACTGGAATTGCGCTGAAAGCATAGGAAAAGAGGCAGAACATCGACAATGATGCACTTGGCCAAAAAGGGCAAATGCGTTTTTTCCTGAATATATTCAGGAAAAAACGCATACGCCCTTTTTGGCCAACCAAGCAGGCCTGTAAAGGAAATCTGCACTACAATGAAGTCTCACTGCCCCCCGGGCAAAAGGGCCATGTCAAAAAAGTGTAAAATCCAGAAAGTTAGGACAGTATATGGAGAACAGGGAGCCTTGTTTTGCTGATTGGCAGGATGTAAATTGCCAGCAGCCACACTGGAGAAGTGTATGGTGTTTCCTGAAACACGTAAGAAACAAAGCAACACAGCCTATGGCACATCCACATATGGTCCTATAGCTTACGGAAATTAAAATCAAAAACAGACAGCCACCCCAATATTTGGGACGGCTGTGTTCACAAGAAGCTCGTCTACAGTATCAGGTAAATATCCCAGAAAGCAAAAAATGGATAAAGAAGTTGTGGCACATACGTACAATGCAATATCACTCAGCAATGAAATCTGTGTCATCAGGCCCGTAGCGGCATAGTGAGTGGATGCAGGTACGGTGATTCTACGTGAACTACGTCACACAGAAAAAGAAACATCATAAGATATCACTAATACACGGAATGTAAACTTGCCTACACATGAACTGAATTACAAAACAGAACAGGGTCTCAAATTTAGAAAACCAACAAGTGCTTGCTTATGGGGAAAGGTGCCTTGGGGTGCTGCATAAAACCAGAGACTGAAATTAGCACAGATAACTTTCCATAAGCCAAATATGTAATAGACAAGACCTACTCCTTGCTCAACGAAATGGACCCAACACCACATATTCAACGCCTAGGAATATACCTGACTAGGAAGAATCTTAAAACCCATGGATATATATGTCTCCGTAAGAGAATCAAGCGTGTGTACAGAGGCCGAAACGCAGCAGTGAAAATCAGATAAATCCCATTATCAAAATAAATTTCGAAAACAAATCACAAAGACTGTGAAATAGAGAGCAATTCTTAAATAATTCACTCAGGGCATGTGATGCAACTGGGATTGACCACATCTACACCCAGAGCTGGTTGAGACATAAGGCTGGACACTTCAGGCTGATAGCATTGGTGAGTTTCGGTGAGCAAATGCAGGCCCTTTGAAGTCATACTGCATGGTACCCATTCCATGGGTCCCAACTCTCCAGGTTCAAGGGATTCTTCCTCCAGCTAAAACATGCATGGGAAACACAGAGTATCGTACACCGTGAGATTGGGAAACGATGTAAAATGGATCTCAGTTTTCGTATCCTTGTCCTCCGGTTCACCATTCCAGACGCGTTACTAACACTCTCCCCGCTTGGAGAGTCAGTGCCTTTAACCTCCTCTTTGGCACAGTTTGCAATTTCTGTGCAAGATGAACAGGAATAGGGAGAACCAATGAGAGACTAGCTGTAGGTGTCTGCACGGGCAAATGTAACGCTCATTGCCCACCAGGAAGAGGAATTAACCAAAGGCTCAGTGTGCCCTGCTGGAAATATATTAGGGCCTGAAGCAATCCTGCGGTTTTGTGCCCAGCTCACAAGAAAGCGAGTTGAAGAAAGGAGCTCAGGGGCACTGTAATTCACAAACCTGCAGAGTTATAAATGACAGCTATCTTCCAAAAGTATATTGAAGTAAGCCTGTGAAGGGCACTTGAAAGCGGGGCAGAATTTCAGGAAAACGATTGCAGGGGGTAGACTGGAATTGCCCTGAAAGCATAGGAAAAGAGGCACAACGTCGACAATGATGCACTTGGCCAAAAAGGGCGTATGCGTTTTTTCCTGAATATATTCAGGAAAAAACGCATACGCCCTTTTTGGCCAACCAAGCAAGCCTGTAAAGGAAATCTGCACTACAATGAAGTCTCACTGCCCCCAGGGAAAAAGGGCCATCTGAAAAAAGTGTAAAATCCACAAAGGTAGGACAGGATATGGAGAACAGGGAGCCTTGTTATGCTGATTGGCAGGATGTAAATTGCCAGCAGCCACCCTGGAGAAGTGTATGGTGTTTCCTGAAACACGTAAGAAACAAAGCAACACAGCCTATGGCACTTCCACTTATGGTCCTATAGCTTACGGAAATTAAAATCAAAAACAGACAGCCACCCCAATATTCGGGACAGCTGTGTTCACAAGAAGCTCGTCTACAGTATCAGGTAAATATCCCAGAAAGCAAAAAATGGATAAAGAAGTTGTGGCACGTACGTACAATGCAATATCACTCAGCAATGAAATCTGTGTCATCAGGCCCGTAGGGGCATAGTGAGTAGATGCAGGTACGGTGATTCTACGTGAACTACGTCACACAGAAAAAGAAACATCATAAGATATCTCTAATACACGGAATGTAAACTTGACTACACATGAACTGAATTACAAAACAGAACAGGGTCTCAAATTTAGAAAACCAACTAGTGCTTGCTTATGGGGAAAGGTGCCTTGGGGTGCTGCATAAAACCAGAGACTGAAATTAGCACAGATAACTTTCCATAAGCCAAATATGTAATAGACAAGACCTACTCCTTGCTCAACGAAATGGACCCAACACCACATATTCAACGCCTAGGAATATACCTGACTAGGAAGAATCTTAAAACCCATGGATATACATGTCTCCGTAAGAGAATCAAGCGTGTGTACTGCGGCTGAAACGCAGCAGTGAAAATCAGATAAATACCATTATCAAAATAAATTTCGAAAACAAAACACAAAGACAGTGAAATAGAGACCAATTCTTAAATAATTCACTCAGGGCATGTGATGCAACCGTGATTGACCACATCTACACCCAGAGCTGGTTGAGACATAAGGCTGGACACTTCAGGCTGATAGCATTGGTGAGTTTCGGTGAGCAAATGCAGACCCTTTGAAGTCATACTGCATGGTACCCATTCCATGGGTCCCAACTCTCCAGGTTCAAGGGATTCTTCCTCCAGGTAAAACATGCATGGGAAACCCAGAGTATCGTCCACCGTGTGATTGGGAAACGATGTAAAATGCATCTCAGTTTTCGTATCCTGGTCCTCGGATTTACCATTCCAGATGCTTTACTAACACTCTCCCTGCTTGGAGAGTCAGTGCCTTTAAACTCCTGTTTGGCACAGCTTGCAATTTCTGTGCAAGATGAACAGGAATTGGGAGAACCAATGAGAGACTAGCTGTAGGTGTCTGCACGGGCAAATGTAAAACTCATTGCCGAACAGGAAGAGGAATTAAACAAAGGCTCAGCGTGCCCTGCTGGAAACAGATTAGGGCCTGAAGCAATCCTACGGTTTTGTGCCCAGCTCACAGGAAAGCGAGTTGAAGAAAGGAGCTCAGGGGCACTGTAATTCACAAACCTGCAGAGTTATAAATGACAGCTATCCTCCCAAAATATATTGAAGTAAGCCTGCGAAGGGGACTTGAAAACGGGGCAGAATTTCATTAAAACGATTGCAGGGGGTAAGCTGGAATTGCCCTGAAAGCATAGGAAAAGAGGCACAACGCCGACAATGATGCACTTGGCCGAAAAGGGTGTATGCGTTTTTTCCTGAATATATTCAGGAAAAAACGCATACGCCCTTTTTGGCCAACCAAGCAAGCCTGTAAAGGAAATCTGCACTACAATGAAGTCTCACAGCCCCCCAGGCAAAAGGGCCATCTGAAAAAAGTGTAAAATCCAGAAAGGTAGGACAGGATATGGAGAACAGGGAGCCTTGTTATGCTGATTGGCAGGATGTAAATTGCCAGCAGCCACCCTGGAGAAGTGTATGGTGTTTCCTGAAACACGTAAGAAACAAAGCAACACAGCCTATGGCACTTCCACTTATGGTCCTATAGCTTACGGAATTTAAAATCAAAAACAGACAGCCACCCCAATATTCGGGACAGCTGTGTTCACA